>NC_133326.1:725391121-725568621 GCF_042186555.1 Aquarana catesbeiana | reverse complement strand
ACGTACGTTTTGTGGTAGGTGATAGTGGACCAGGACGTTACAAAACGAAGGTAATTTTAGATATATATTTTTGGGGTTTTATGGTCATGACTTTGTAGCAAGCGGCCTATATGGCTTGATAGATTGATGAGGCCTACATAGGGAGAAGATGATGAGGGGTTAGCAGAAACCTATAATAAAAGTGTTTTTTGTCTTGTGACTTCATCGTTTCCAGATATAATGAATCCCTTATTTAAGGATCCAGAGTTCCTTACAGCTTTTATTTCGAAATATCGAGAGATGAGGAATTTGTGGGAGGTGAAACACCCTCAGTATTATGCAAAGCATGTGAGGAAGTCAACGCTGGAGAGACTTCTGGCCTTTGTCCAGGCGACCATCCCGGAAGCAACAATGGAGACATTGCTCAAGAAAATTGGGGTCTTGAGGAATATGTATAAGAGGGAGCATAAGAAGATCCAGGAATCAAGGAGATCAGGAGCATCAGCAGATGATGTTTATGTACCCAGGCTGTGGTACTACAATCAACTCCGTTTTCTGGATGACCAGAATGAAGCCAGGCCATCACTTTCAACCCTTCCCTCCACCCTTCCCTCCACCCTTCCCTCCACCCCAGCAGAGGCTGATGAGGAGCAAGCTGGGTCTTCCATCCTGGATGAACCAGATATGACCATCTGGAGTCAGGTAAATTATTTTAACAAATATTTACTGTACTAATATTAATGATGTTAACTGGATGTTATAATTGTCTAAAATAATTTGGCACTCCAAATTGTGTATACATATCAATTGACAGTAGTGGCTAAATATGTTTGGCACCTGCTTGAAATAATTATGGTGTCTGATTAGACTCTTTTATTAAAGAGAAGTATTCACATTGAATTTGCTATTCATGAGAAGCAAACTGTGTGTCATTGATGAACCCAAAAAAATATACTCAAACTATTGTCCTTTTTTTATACACAGGATGAGTCCATCCAGGAGGAATGTGGGGAAAGTGGCAGGCAGGAGGAGACCAGGCCCATGGACAGCCTGGAGGAGGCCGGATTCACCATCATCCTGGAGGAGGCTGGGCCCAGTGTCAGGCAGGAGGTGGCTGCTCCCAGTGAGGTGGCTGCTCCCAGTGAGGTGGCTGGGCCAAGTGAGGTGGCTGGGCCAAGTGAGGTGGCTGGGCCCAGTAGGAGCCTGACCGAATCCCAAGTGCCTCCCCTCCACCTTCCCAAAAAAAGGGCCAGGAAGGGGATGGTCACACAGGACGCATCTCTGCGCCTCATGCAAGAGGCCACCCGTTTTTTAAGGAGCCCCCCCGAAGCGGAAGAATCCTATGGCTGCTACTTAGCCAGCAGGCTTCTTCAGATGGATTGGGAGCAGCGCCTCATTTGTGAGCGCCTATTTGGGGAAACAATCCATAAGGGGCTGCAGGGCACGCTAACACAAAACACCCAACTACATGAGGCAGCCCCCCCTCCTCCTCCTCCTCCTCCTCCTCCTGCCACAACTGAAACACCAGAGCCACAGCCTCAAAAGAAGGCTACAGGGAAGGCTGCAGGGCAGCGTGGAGGAAAGGCTGCAGGGAAGAGAAGAAAGTGATGACCTGGGTTCAGTCTGGTCTGACAGAAGACGCAGGCTGTTGTAGGACCACAGTCTGGGGACATCTAGATCATCTGCTGGTGCTGTTGATCTCTGGGATTCTTGGACCAGATTGTGCTCCCTCTTATATGGACTCCGCAAGATCCCAATTTTCTGGTACACCGACTTTTTCCAGCGTTGACTTCCTCTTTATTTTATTTTGACCATGAATAAATGGATCTTTTTTGAGTTTAGCAAAAGACTTTATGTGTTTTCTTTGAAATCATTGATTTTACACACAATGTTAAATTAACAAGGGACAACAATCTCATTGAGTTTTGAAAAAACACACCAAAAATACATTACTAATGTTAATAATGTTCAAGTGGTAAGTCTTGAAAATAAAAAAATTTACATAACCAAAAACGGTGCTTTGGGTTAACTTTATCTAAAAACTAAAAAATAATCACTATAAAAAAAAAACAGAATAATGGGTTCTTTGTGGTAACTTTACAAACCTAAAAAAAAAAAAAAAAAAAAAAAAAAGGGGAAAAAGTATTATTAGTATGGAAACATTGTTTTTAAAATGCATACTATATCATTCATGAGATCAAAGAGAAAAAGAATCCAGAAATCAGTTTGGGAGAACTCTGATTATGAACAGCAAAACACCTTCGTTCTTTAGAGCCTTCGTAAAGAAGAAATAAAATGCGCTGCATTCAACGATCACAGATTTTGCAGCGTGATGAATGTGCTACCTACAATACGAACACTAGTTTTACTAGACCGAGTGCTTCCGTTTAGTTTTTCCTTATGAGCATGCGTCGTTTTTTTGTCCGTCGGACTAGCATACAGACGAGCGGACTTCGGGGTCCGTCGTAGTTACGACGTAAAGATTTGAAGCATGCTTCAAATCTAAAGTCCGTCGGATTTGAGGCTAAAAAAGTCCGTTGAAAGTCCGGAGAAGCCCACACACGATCGGATTACCAGCCAGCTTTAGTCCGTCAGCGTCCGTTGGACTTTTGTAGACGAAAAGTCCGACCGTGTGTACGCGGCATTAAAGAAAATGGTGTAATCTCTTGCGCCAATGATTGCTAATGCTAATGATTTTAGCAAATGGCTGCACTATAACAAAGAGTGAAAAATTTAAGGGGGTCTGAATACTTTCCATCCCATATATATATATATATATATATATATATATATATATATATATATATATATATATATATATATCTCAAAACTTAGGTGGGTTACCTTCTTTTCTTAGTCCTCTGGTTAATCTAAGCACAGTCAAGGTGGACTCCCGATCCTCCACCATAGATAGATAATAAAAACGATGGGACATGGGAACTGATGCTTTGATGCAAATTTCTTTTACTTGAAGTTTCCAAAAAACATGAAAAACATGAAAGTGCAGAAGTGCAAGCAACTGTACAGTATCGAGCATAGATCGCTCTTCCTCAGACTTCTCTGGCTGTGTGTGAAAAACCTGACATAATCCCTTTCCTTTATCCACCCCGCAAGGTACCACACATGTATACAATCTAATCATCACCACTAGTGACTAACAAGATCCAAAGGATTTAACCCCCTCCATGTCAGAGAGAGCAAAAGTGACATTATAAAACCATAAATCAACATATGTACACAAGAAAACCTATCTACATTTAGTTACAAGAAGTATCACATGGATTTTCAAAGATATCCAAATCAGCAACATATAATGTCATCAAATATTTCATTCATAAGCTGTCTATCAGTTCATTTCACAGTAGTGTGGTCTCAGAATTTCTTTACATACTGAACAGATAATTAATTGGCCAAATTCTCAAATGAGGATTCATTCCACTGGATCTAAAGGAAAATGTACAAAATATACATGTATCAATTATTAAATTCCCTGTATGTAAATTCTATAAAAATAGATATAGATCATAATCTCTGTTCATCCCACCAGAATGCAGAGACTGTAATCTATTAATCCAGTATTTCTCAACTCCAGTCCTCAAGGCGCCCCAACAGGTCATGCTTTCAGGATTTCCCTCAGAAGAAACAGCTGTGGTAATTACTAAGGCAGAGACACTGATCAAATCATCTGTGAAAAATAATGGGAAGCCTGAAAACATGACACATTGGTGCCCCTTTGAGGACTGGAGTTGAGAAACACTGTATTAATCCACCAGACTTCGCGCTTCCTCGGTTTTAAAATTCTGTCACCTCCTCTTTTGTCACAAAGCACTTCCTCCAAGACCATAAACCATAATTCGGTTTCCCTGTGTCCCATTTCAGAGACATGACGTGACACAGGGAGACCAGGCTGCGGATGTCTGATCGTACTACGATGTTGTGCTATACAATCCTTAATTTTTTGGGTTGTTTCCCCTACATAAATAAGATTACAGGGACATACAAGGATGTATATAACATAAGATGTCTGACAGGTATAAAAACCATTAACCATTATTTTTTCTTTGGTTGTAGGATGAATATAGTGATTACCCTTAAGCATAAGATTACATTGACTGCAGTTAAGGGAAACAACCATTTCTTTTTCTGCCAAGGAATGTAATTTTGGTTTCCTGGGTGTTGGATCTGAATTCAGATCGCACCAAAGAATCACGTAATGTTTTGTTCCGCTGATGTGCCTTCATAGGAATTTGTTGGAATTCCTCCTCTGAGGATATGATCGCTTCAAAAGTGACCAGTGTTTTCTCACTATATTAAAGATCTTATCACTATAGCTATGAAATTGGAGAATGAATGGTATCCTTGGTTGAGTTGGTTTATGTTTTCTACAACTGTGTATCTTATCTGGCTTTAGAATTTTATTTAGATCCTGTGTAATAAGACCATCAGGGTATCCCCGCTCTCTGAATTTGCAGCACATTTCCTGCAATCTATTCTCTCTAATTGTTACATTGCTGACAATCCGTGTAACCCTGAGGAGCTGACTTCTAATGATGGATCTAAATACTAGGGGGGGGATGATAACTGTAAAATCTAAGGAGTTGGTTCTTATCAGTGGGTTTGGTGTATAAATCTAATAGACCCGTATGTCCAAAAAGGGAACTGAATCACCACCCACATGCATTTTAAATTGAATGTCAGAGGAGGACCCATTGATTGTTTCATCAAATGCTTTCAGAGATTCAATGTTGCCCCGCCATATCGCAAAAATATCATCTATATACAGTACCTGACCGCGAGATTGTGTATCGCGCTGGTTCTCGGCGACAGGGTACTGTGCATGTCGCGCTGGCTCACTCATCGGGAAAGGAAAACTTTGTTTTCCTTCCGCGATGAGTGACAGGCAGTGCTGACAGCTGTCTGGTATGAACCCTGAGGCGGGAACACCGCGCCAAATTTTAAATGAAAAGACCGGCGTGGGTTCCCCCCCTAGGGGCATACCAGGCCCTTAGGTCTGGCATGGATTGCAAGGGGAACCCCCTACGCCAAAAAATTGGCGTTGGGGTCCCCCCCAAAATCCATACCAGACCCTTATCCGAGCACGCAGCCCGGCCGGCCAGGAAAGGGGGTGGGGACGAGCGAGCGCCCCCCCCCTCCTTAGCCGTACCAGGCCGCATGCCCTCAACATGGGGGTGGGTGCCTGCAGGGCCCCCCCCACCCCAAAGCACCTTGTCCCCATGTTGATGAGGGCAAGGGCCTCTTCCCGACAACCCTGGCTGTTGGTTGTCGGGGTCTGCGGGCGGGGGGGCTTATCGGAATCCGGGAGCCCCCTTTAATAAGGGGGCCCCCAGATCCTGGCCCCCCACCCTGTGTGAATGAGTATGGGGTACATGGTACCCCATACCCATTCACCTAGGGAAAAGTGTCAATATAAAAAAAACACAGTACACAGGTTTTAAGAGTAATTTATTAGTCAGCTCCGGGGTCTTCTTCCAACTTCGGGGGGTCTCCTTCCGACTTCTCCCGGTGTTCGGCCTCTTCTCCCGGTGTTCGGCCTCTTCTCCGGGCCCGGCCGCTATCTTCTCCCAGCTCTATTGCCAGCGAGGGGCCCGGTCTGCTGCCGCTGTCTTGTTGCCGCTGTCGTCTCGCCGCCGCTGTCGTCTCCCCGCTGTCTCTTTCTCTCTTCTTCCCCGATGTTGACACGACGCTCTCTCTGGCTCGAATGCTGTGTGCGAGCTGCAGAGCCATTTATATAGGCGGTGACCCCGCCCCCTTACGACGTCATGGTCCCAGCATGCGCAGGGACTCTAGCGTCATAAGGGGGTGTGACCCCAGAGTGCCTGCGCATGCTGGGACCATGACGTCGTAAGGGGGCGGGGTCACCGCCTATATAAATGGCTCCGCAGCCTGCACACAGCATTAGAGCTGGAGAGAGCATCGTGTCAACATTGGGGAAGAAGAGAAGAAGAGACAGCGGTGAGACGACAGCGGCGGCGAGATGACAGCGGCAACAAGACAGCGGCAACAAGACAGCGGCAATAAGACAGCGGCAGCAGACCCGGCCCCTCGCTGGCAATAGAGCTGGAATAAGATAGCGGCGGGGCCCGGAGAAGAGGCCGAACACCGGGAGAAGTCGGAAGAAGACCCCCGGAAGTTGGAAGAAGATCCCGGAGCTGACTAATAAATTACTCTTAAAACCTGTGTACTGTGTTTTTTTATATTGACACTTTTCCCTAGGTGAATGGGTAGGGGTACCATGTACCCCAAACTCATTCACACAGGGTGGGGGGCCGGGATCTGGGGGCCCCCTTATTAAAGGGGGCTCCCGGATTCCGATAAGCCACAGACCCCGACAACCAACAGCCAGGGTTGTCGGGAAGAGGCCCTTGTCCTCATCAACATAGGGACAAGGTGCTTTGGGGTGGGGGGCCCTGCCCCCAAGGCACCCACCCCCCCATGTTGAGGGCATGCGACTTGGTACGGCTCAGGAGGGGGGGGGGGCGCTCGCCCGTCCCCACCCCCTTTCCTGGCCGGCCGGGCTGCGTGCTCGGATAAGGGTCTGGTATGGATTTTGGGGAGGGACCCCCACGCCAATTTTTCAGCGTAGGGGGTTCCCCTTACAATCCATGCCAGACCTGAGGGCCTGGTATGCCCCTAGGGGGGGAACCCACGCTGTTTTTTTCATTTAAAATTTGGCGCGGTGTTCCCGCCTCAGGGTTCATACAAGATAGCTGTCAGCATTGCCTGTCACTCATCGCGGAAGGAAAACAAAGTTTTCCTTTCGCGATGAGTGAACCATCTCAGCGCTGGCTCCTGTGATGGGGCTCGCAGGTGTCAAATCTCGCCGAGAAATGCGGCGAGATTGACACAATCTCACGGTCACCTACTGTAGCGCCACCAGGTGGTGCAATTCCTCTGGAAATTTTCATTAATAAAAATATATATGCTCAAAATCGTTCATGAATGAACATGCGTATGGCGGGGCAACATTGGAGCCCATCGCAACTCCAGTGAGCTGCACAAAGAACTGTTCCTTGAAAAGAAAGTCTATGTTATACAAAATAACATTAAACAATTTCTCAAAAAAAGAGATCTATGCATCTGAGTATCCATGGCAATCTCTTAACTAACCAATCGCAGCCTCAATGCCTGCCCTATGTAGGATCGATGTATATAGGCTTGTTACATCCCAAGTTACAAGGATCAAGTCCTCCTGGATTTGTGGTAGCTCCCTATCTTTCGATAGAAAGTCATTTGAGTTCAGACACATTGATTCCATTGTTGTGGGATTCCTTTGGGGCTCTTAGACAAGGTACTGTCACCCATCGTGAAAAATACTAGATCCTACATCAAGGACTCAAATGACTTTCTATCGAAAATTAGGGAGCTACCGCAAATCCAGGAGGACTTGATCCTTGTAACTTGGGATGTAACAAGCCTGTATACATCGATCCCACATAGGGCAGGCGTTGAGGCTGTTAATCAGTTAGTCACTAGTGGTGATGATTAGATTGTATACATGTGTGGTACCCTGCGGGGTGGATAAAGGAAAGGGATTATGTCAGGTTTTTCACACACAGCCAGAGAAGCCTGAGGAAGAGCAATCTATGCTCAATACTGTACAGTTGCTTGCACGTCTGCACTTTCATGTTTTTCATGTTTTTTGGAAACTTCAAGTAAAAGAAATTTGCATCAAAGCATCGGTCCCATCGTTTTTATTATATATATATATATATATATATATATATATATATATATATATATATATATATATATATATATATATATATATATATATATATATATATCTATATTGATATATAGATATATAGATATACTCTGCAGCATCCAGTCAGTGTAGCCTAGAGATCTACATTTTACAGTGCATTCTGTAAGCAGTCAAGGGCCTACACAAGCACTCAGGCAAAAAGATGCTATGCGGTGCTTGAGTTGGTCTGCTTAGGGGACAGGAGCCACACTGGGGCAGAGATTCTGTCAGCTCTGCAGGGGCAGACACAGAGGTGGTTGACGCCACGCCAGCTTCAGCCAGGAATGGTTGTATGCGACAATGGCACCAACCTTCTCTCCGCCCTCCGACAGGGACACTTGACCCATGTCCCATGTTTGGCACACGTCCTGAATTTGGTGCTGCAGCGGTTCTTGAGCAGGTACCCAGGCTTACAGGATCTCCTGAGGCAGGACAGAAAAGTCTGTGGTCATTTCTGCTAGTCATACAATGCCAGTGCTCAGCTGGCTGATATTCAAAGGGAATGCAACCTGCCCACCAACTGCCTCATTTGAGAGCATCCACTGGGTTACTGGGTCTTGAGGAAGGACCACTGGCCAGAACTTGCTCAATATGCAATTGAGCTACTGACCTGTCCTGCATCCAACATTCTTTCTGAATGCACATTCAGTGCTGCTGGAGGGTTTGTAATGGATTATAGAGTGCACCTGTCCACAGACTCCGTTGATAGGCTCACATTCATAAAAATGAATCAGTCTTGGATAAGCAGCAGCTATCAAGCACCTGATGCAGAAAAGTAGTGGCAACTGTACTACGGCTGCACTGTATTGTGTACTTTGTACACCACCAGAAAAGTAGTAGCAACTGCACTACAGTTGCACTTTATTATGTACACACCAGAAAAGTAGTAGCAACTGTACTACGGGTGCACTGTATTGTGTACTGTGTACACCACTAGAAATGTAGTAGAAACAGTACACCACGTAATGCACTGTAGATATAGGCTACACTGGATGCAGAGTGTATATATATATATATATATATATATATATATATATATATATATATATATATATATATATATATATGTACAGGGCTTTTTTTCAGTGGGAACTTGGTGGAACTCGGTTCCACCACCTCTGGCTCAGACCCTTTGGTGTCTGCTCACCACAATCACTTGTAAACACAGAAGTCTGGTTTCTGTGTTTACAAGTGACAGCTCTGCACTCTGTATGTAATGCAATCTTGGTATTTAATGCTCTTTTAAGATCCTCCCACTGTTTTTGTGAAATTTGACTGAACACACCCACTAGTTGATGTGATTTGGAGTGTGTAGGGGGAGGAGTTTTGTGGGGCCGTGGTTAAGCTCCAGCACCTATTGTTTGAGAAAAAAAGCCCTGTATATATATATATATATATATATATATATATATATATATATATATATATATATATATATATATATATATATATTATTTTTCACTCTTTGTTATATTGCAGCCATTAGCTAAAATCATTTAAGTTCATTTTTTTCCTCATTAATGTACACACACAGCACCCCATATTGACAGAAAAACACAGAATTGTTTTTTTTATCACAATAAAGTTTATTGAAAAATCAGTGGTTACATACTAACATTAATCACCTTATGACAATACAATGTCCAGTGAACTGGTATAGTAGAACAATTTACAAATCCAGCTTCTGTCTTTCATTGTCGTTCTTATACATATCATATGTAAACATGCATGTATACTGGAATCAGTTGAAGTTATGCCAAACTTAAACATTTATTGAATAACCACGTAGATTTAGCAGTGAAAATGTTCGATTAAGAGTAGAGTTTATAGAAAAACAATAAAGAAAAATAGTTTAAGAATACTTTGAGAATTATTTGAGAATAACAGGATTTTTTGTTCATCATTCATGTGTTTGTAAGGGTTTTATAATCTTCGGAATATTTATAGGTAATCCATACTTTCCAGAGGGTATTAAAGGTCTCTATAGTTTCGTGTGCTATAGCTCTTATTTCTTCCATGCCATATATATCATGAATATTGAGAAGCCACTCTTTAATAGTGGGTATAGCTGTTGTTCTCCAATATCTGGGGATCAGGGTTTTTGCAGCAGTAAGGAGGAATCTTGTTTTTTCTTTTCATTCTGCCATTTGAGATATTTAATAGGCAGCAAGCTGCCGTAAGTGTGATTGAAGTTCCAGTGATGTGTTTAATTATGTCACAAACCTTTTGCCAAAATGGACGTATCAAGTGGTGAATGGATCCTGTTGCCCCATTGCATCCAACATAGGTCCGATACCATGGGGAACCACTTGTGCAGTTTAGATGGAGTATTGTACCAGTTTGTCAAAAGTTTGTTTTAAGTTTCCTGCGATCTGGTGCTGATCGAGCATTTGTGTGCAAACACACACGCATGGAGCCATTAGTCATCGCTGAAGGTGGTGTTCGACGCTTCTTCCCACAACTTTTTATGTTTGTTGGTTTCGGTTGGTCCTGAGGATTTCAACCACATATACGCCAGAGAAATTGTTCTCTCCATTTTTTCAGCTGTCAAGCAAACCTCCTCCAGTGGATACAAAGGCCCAACGCAATGAATGCGTTTATTGGGATTTGAGATAAAGCTATGAATCTGACGATATTCCCAATAAGACAATTGTTCCTGTCCAGTAACTTGTTGCATTTCTTTTAATGTTTTTTATGCTGTTTTTCAAAGCAGTGAATAGCTAATAAGGGTTTTGTCTCACTGCCTGTCTGTTTTGTTTGAATTTTTAAACCTGGCGGGAATTCTGGATTGTTATGTATTGTAGTCAAAGGTCCCGGAGAGGAAATCAGGTTGGTATTGTTACCAATCTTATTTATTGCTTTTAATGTAGTTCCTATGGTGGAGTGGTTTTTAAGTTGCATAGGACATGTGGTCCATGCTGTCCAAGGTGTATATTTAATTGGAATAGGCCCTGTTTCATTCTCCAGACTCACCCAGTCCTTATTGTCTGCATGACAATGCCAATCAATAAAACGGCTAATATGCGAGGCCATGTGATAGTTTTTAAAATTGGGGAAGCCCATTCCTCCCGCTTGCTTTGCTTTGGTAAGCAAGGTAAGATTTATATGCGGGTGTTTAGCTGCCCAAACAAATCTCCTAGTTATGGAGTTCAATGTTTGGAAGAAGCTCGCTGGTAGCTGGACTGGTAGAGTCTGGAAAAAATATAAAACTCTAGGCAAAATCGTAATTTTTATTCTGGCTGCTCTGCCAAACCAGGAAAAGTATTTCAAAGACCATCTGTCCAAATCTTTCTTAATATTTTGTAAGAGGGGTTTGAAATTTGTCATGTATATGGAATCAGTTTTTGAGGTGAGCCACACCCAAAGATATGTAAAAGCTGTGTTTTCCCATTTGAAGGTACAATTAGTCCATGTAGTGACTAATGTTTGTCCTGAAAGTGTTAAATTTAATGCCTCCGGTTTCTTATAGTTAACTTTAAAATTTGAGAGATAATTGTAATGTGTGAAAATTTGACATAGATTGGGTAGGGAGATATGCGGTTGAGTAATAAAAAAGAGCAAATCATCCGCATATGCCGCCGACTTGTATGTTTTTGTTCCTACCTGAAAGCCTTGGATAGATGGTGAATTATTTACTGTTCGGATGAGCGGTTCAAGTGTAAGAATGAACAGCAGGGGTGACAAAGGGCACCCCTGCCGTGTTCCATTCCCAATGGACACATCACCTGATAATGATCCATTTACCTTGATCCTCGCTGTTGGGTTACGGTATAAAGTTGAGATCCAAGATAGCATGTGTGATTGTAAACCAATATGTTCACAGGTCGCATGCAGAAATTCCCACGACACTCGGTCGAAGGCTTTCTCCATGTCCGTGGAGAGAAGCATACCTTCAAAACCATCTGAATGCGCCCTGTGTATCAGGTTCAAAGTTTTTGTCACGTTATCCCTAACTTCCCTCCCAGGCATAAAGCCTACTTGCTCAGGTCCAATCAGTAATTGTAATAGTGGTCTTAGGCGGTTCGTGAGAACTTTTGTTAAAAGTTTCAAATCTATGTTAAGAAGCAAAATTGGCCTGTAATTGGAGCAATCTAATCTGTCCTTATTGGTTTAGGCAATACCGTGACATGAGCCTTTAAAAAATTGTCTGGTATGTTTTTGGCTACCTTAAGGGAGTTCAGAGCTTTCAGAAGGTGTGGGGTCAGAAGTGATGAAAAAGCTTTGTAGTAATTGCCAAAAGTAGCTTGTCTTCTGTAGTTGGTTGTTCTAATTGTTGTATGTCTTGATCTCCCAGAACAGGTAAACCGCTATCCACTAAAAATTGCTTGATTAGTTGGGCACGTGTTCCAAGCAAATTCACTGGTTTATGTGATTGTGGTAGGTTATACAGATCTGTGTAATAGTTGTGAAAAATCTGTGCTATCTTTCCTGTCTCATGAGTCAATTGGTTATTTTTATTTGTGATTGCCATTATGTTTGTAGAGAGTTGTGTCTCTTTTAGTGCTCTTGCTAAGAATTTTCCTGTTTTATCACTATGTTCATAGAAAAAGCCTTTTGTGAAGAAAAGGATTCTCTTCGCTCTCAAATGTAATATGAATTGTAATGATTTACGTAGCTCCAGTAGTTCCGCAGCTACATTTAAAGCCATCGATTGTTTGTGTTGGGCTTCTAGAATGCTTATTTTAGTCACGAGGTCATTAACTTCTTTCTCCGCTTCCGTTTTCTTTTGGGCACCCAGTTTAATGAATTCCCCCCAAACCACACATTTATGGGCTAACGTTATTAGCGGAGACGTCTCCTCTGAAGTGTTTTCATGGAAATATGCTTTAAGAGTTTCTGATACCTTCCTGTGTGTTTGTACGTCCGTAAGCAAAGTTGGATTCAATCTCCACGTACTATTGTATTTAGTTTTTGTAGGTGGATGAAGAGACAGTGAGATGGGTGAATGGTCAGACAGTGATTTAATGCCAATTTTAGCTGATTTTAACAATGGAAGATCTCTTTGTGATATGAAAATGTAATCTATTTGCGTGTGTTTATTATGTAAGGTTGAGAAATATGAAAAATCCCTACCCGTGGGGTTTGCTTTGCGCCATGTATCTACTAGCGTAAGGGAGGCCAGTAACGATATTATTTTCTTAAGCTTCTTATAGGGTACACTGGATGTGCCGTCAGATGTATCATGAGATGGATTTAATGGTAGGTTAAGATCTCCCCCTAGGATAATGCATCCTTGAGCAAAACTCTTGAGTTCCTCAATCATGGTTTAGCAAAAAGAGACTTGGGCAGTATTCGGGAAGTACACGTTCACTAATGTTATAAGGATCCCTGCCCATTGACCTTTGAAGAATAGAAACCTCCCATGTGCATCTGCATATTGTTGTGAAATGTCTATCCCAGCATTCTTATGTATCAGAATAGAAACCCCTTTAGATTTATATGCAGGGTTTGTGGCATGGAAGACCTGTGGGTAATCTTTATTCCCGGTTTTTTGGATTGCCCCTGATTTAACCCCTTCCCGCCGACCGTACGCACATCTGCGTACTCGGCTTTCGGGGGTTATACCGGGATGATGCCGGCTGCTGTACCGTTGTTTCGAGCGGGCGATTGGCTATCCATATATAACAACCGATGCGGCTAAAAGCCGCTCGGCTGTTATACCGGAGGAGCGGGAGGGGACGCCCCTGCCTCTCTTATCGGGCCTCCCATGCGATCGGGACGCCCGGTGTCCAATCGGCTGCCTCCTGCGGCTGTGGGCAGGCTGGAACGAAGCTGTGAGTGGCTTCGTTCCAGCCTTCTCAATGTAAACGCGGAAGCGACGTCATGACGTCACTTCCTGTTTACTCAGCTGCCATTGGCGCCAAATTTAAAAAAATACACAGTATTCAGAATCGCTGTTTTCAGCGATCTGAATACTTTGAAGTGCAGAGGAGGGATCGGGGGTCTTTTAGACCTCTGATCCCTTCATAAAGAGTACCTGTCACCACCTATTACTGTCACAAGAATGTTTACATTCCTTGTGACAGCAATAAAAGAAAAAAAAAAAACATTTTTTTTAAACACAATTTAATAATATAAAAATAAATAAAATAAATTAAAAAAAAAAAATTTTAAAGCACCCCCGTCGCCGCGAGCTCACGCAGCGAAAAAAACGCATACGGAAGTCGCGCCCGCATATGTAAACGGTGTTCAAATCACACATGTGAGGCATCGCCATGATCGTGAGAGCGAGAGCAATAATTCTAGCCCTAGACCTCCTCTGTAACTCTAACCTGGTAACCGTAAAAAAAAATTTAAAGCGTTGCCTATGGAAATTCATAGCTACCATAGTTTGTCGCCATTCCACGAGTGCGTGCAATTATAAAGCATGACATGTTTGGTATCTATTTACTCGGCGTAACATCATCTTTCACATTATACAAAAAAATTGGGGTAACTTTACTGTTTGGATTTTTTAAAATTCGTGGAAGTGTCCCTTTTCTAAAAATTTGCGTTTAAAACACCACTGCACAAATACCGTGTGATATAAAATATTGCAACAATCTCCATTTTATTCTCTAGATTCTCTGCTAAAAAAATATATATAATGTTTTGGGGTTCTAAGTAATTTTCTAGCAAAAAATATGGATTTTAACTTGTAAACACCAAATTTCAAAAATAGGCTTAGTCATGAAAGGGTTAAAGTGTGTTTCTTTTAAAAAGATCACTTTGGGAGTAATTTTCTTAAGTTCTTTAAGTACTGAGCTGCGTTTTTCCGGTGTTTTCAGGCCCCTCACATTATGAGAGACCAGGAATGGCCTTTTGTCTAGCATGGAGTAGGCCATAATTGTATTGTAATTGGATTTAATTAAATCTACCCCAAATACCTCTGGCAGTGCTAGTGTAAATGAACAAGGCAGACCCAGTTATCTCCAGTATATAGTGTAGAGAGGAGAGAGGAGAGTAGAGAATATAAACTCCTATTAAGAGATATAAGAGTGAGAGAAGAAGAAACGAGTAGTGGTGTATGTCTTTGGTCAATAACCAAAAGAGAAAAATATGAGATTGCTCCACAGCTATTCGCCGAGGACAATCTTCTGATAGAGGCTGTGGGAGGCCTTACAGCGTGAATTCAAAGATATAAATTGTAAATCAATCAGTTTAGAAAATTATATATCCAGATATGAAAGGAATCTCTGACCACCTCCCGCGGCCACTATACAGCTTATCTGATAAGGGCGAATGTGCCTCTTCCAGCCTTAAGTACTGCAATAATTATAATTATATGGACAAGTGTTCATACTTTAATTGTGTTGTTAACTAAAATATAGCCAAACAGTGTAATGAAAAATTAAATAAGACAACAAATGAAATAACTCGACAACAGGGATATGACCCTCCTAAATTTCGGCCACCCCAAGCTTACTAATGTTGCAAAATCCATAAGATCTCTTCCCTGGGCCTGTTTCAACATTATATATTAGTACACATTTACCATAATGTGTTGTAACTAGCTCATATCTGCATGCCTAAAGCATGTTGTTATCGATATAGCAAAACTGCTCAGTCTTTAGGTTAACAACAATGCCGCCTGTAAAAATAACAAAACAAAACAATATCGACAATAAGGGGTTAGCAAAAACATATGTTTGTTCCTATATGTCTCTGGGTTTTACACATAGAGCCCTTTCCTGGGCCTAACATATATCTCTAGTAGGAAAAAATAAAAATTATAGTCTCCAGTGTCGCTTTTCTCTGAGCAGTCAAATAACATATAAATTGCTGTGATAGAAAAAGCTCCTGGGCTCACGTAAGGTGTTCCAGGTGTATTACCCAAAAGTGTAGACAGGTGTGTGGCTTTCCTAATCAAGTCCAATCAGTAGGGATGAGCTTCCAGTTCGAGTCGAACTCATGTTCGACTCAAACATCGGCTGTTCGCCAGTTCGCCAAACAGCGAACAATTTGGGGTGTTCGCAGCAAATTCGAAAGCAGCAGAACACCCTTTAAAAGTCTATGGGAGAAATCAAAAGTGCTAATTTTAAAGGCTTATATGCATGGTATTGTCATAAAAAGGACCTGGGTCCTGCCCCAGGAGACATGGATCAATGCAAAAAAAAGTTTTAAAAATGATATCCATACCAGACCTGAAGGGTCTGGTATGGAATTTAGGGGGACCCCCACGTCATTTTTTTTTAAATTTTGGTTCGGGGTTCCCCTGTGGGGAATTCCCATGCCATTTTTATCAATGAATTTTTATGTGTATTGTCGGACCGGCAATTCATTAATAGCCGCGAGTAGTTTTAAATGACTTTTTTTCCTTTGAAATATCATTTTGCTGTCAGACTGTTCTAAACATGGGAAACATGCGCCCCTTTACAGGCATACTATAGACACCCCCCAGGTACGAAATTTAAAGGGATATTACACTTTTATTGTTTGACTTTAAGCATTAATAAAATCACTGCTCCTGAAAAAATGGCCATTTTTAAAACTTTTTTTGCATTGATCCATGTCCCCTGGGGCAGGACCCAGGTCTTTTTATGACCATAACTTGCATATAAGCCTTTAAAATTAGCACTTTTGATTATTCATGTTCGTGTCCCATAGACTTTAACAGTGTTTGCGTGTTCGAGCAAATTTTTCGCAAGTTCTGGTGTGAACCGAACAGGGGGGTGTTCGGCTCATCCCTACCAATCAGTATAATCAAACACAAATGAACTCAAATGAAGGTGTAGAACCATCTCAAGGATGATCAGAAGAAATGGACAGCACCTGAGTTTATAGATAGTTTAGATATATGAGTGTCACAGCAAAGGGTCTGAACACTTAGGACCATGTGATATTTCAGTTTTTCTTTTTTAATAAATCTGCAAAAATGTCAACAATTTTGTGTTTTTCTGTCAATATGGGGTGCTGTGTGTACATTAATGAGGGAAAAAAATGAACTCAAATGATTTTAGCAAATGGCTGCAATATAACAAAGAGTGAAAAATTTAAGAGGGTCTGAATACTTTCTCCGTCCCCACTGTATATATATATATATATATATATATATATATATATATATATATATATATATATATATATATATATACACACACTAGACTGTGTATATGTATTAATACACCGCCTGAAGTATATTAGAAATAGCACACCACGGAATGCACTGTAGATATAGGCTACACTGGATGCAGAGTATATATATATCAAAAACACTGCCACTAACTGAATAAGCTGCCTGCTTAATCTAAATCAAGCTCTCCATCCACACCAACAACACTACACAGTGCCACTGTGTAGGCAGCATTACATAATGTGGGGCGTGGACTTGTAAAGCTGGGATTGTAAAGTATGCAGGTCAGGTGCATGCTTTGGCCAACCATCATACAGTAATGCACTGCAATCTCGCAGTGCATTATGGGGAGTTCCGTGGCGCTCGAATTTGGCGCAAACGCCCATAATGTTTGTTCTTTGGTGAACGGGCGAACACCCGATGTTCGAGTCGAACTTATGTTTGACCTGAACATCAAACTCATCCCTAGTAATTATAGGTGTGCCCTTGCTGTGTGTTAGAACATTGTTTAACAAAAACTATTTTCATTTTCTTTTTACATTTTCCAAAAACTTGTGGCAACAAAATGAGGTCTTCAAAAAACTTACCATGCCTCTGAGAAAATACCTTGGTATGTTTACTGTTCAGAATAGGGTAATTTTGTGGGTGTTTCCACTGTCCAGGTGCTCCAGGGCCTCCAAAAATGTGATAGGCAGTCAGAAAATTAGATTAACCACTAGCTGCCCGCCCACTGTCATATGACTGCGGGACAAGGCAGCTGTTGTTCTGGTCGGACGTCGTATGACATGATCACCCTCCCGAGCCACTAGGGGGGGCGCCGCGTCGCTCGGGACCCAATGCGCGTGCCCGGTGGCCGCAATGTCCGCCGGGCACCCGCAATTGCCGGGTTACAGAGGAGAGGAGACCGATGTGTGTCCCTTGTACATAGGGACACTGATCAGTCACCTCCCCCAGTCAGTCCCCTCCCCCCACAGTTAGAATCACTCCCCTAGGACACACACTTACCCCTCGATCACCCTCTAGTGTTAACCCCTTCCCTGCCAGTCACATTTACACAGTAATCAATGCATTTTAATAGCACGGATCGCTGTATAAATGTGAATGGTCCCAAAAATGTGTCAAAAGTGTCCGATATGTCCGCCACAATATCGCAGTCACAATAAAAATCGCAGATCGCCGCCTTTACTAGTAAAAAATAAACAAATAAATAAAAATGCTATAAATCTATCCCCTATTTTGTAGACGCTATAACTTTTGCGCAAACCAATCAATATACGCTTATTGCGATTTTTTTTACCAAAAATATGTAGAAATATACATATCAGCCTAAACTGAGGAAAAAATTTGTTTAAAAAAAAATTGGATATATATTATAGCAAAAAGTAAAAAATATTGTGTTTTTCCCTCTTCTTTTGTTTATAGCGCAATAAATAAAAACCGCAGAGGTGATCAAATACCACCAAAAGAAAGCTCTATTTGTGTGGGAAAAATGATAAAAATTTCATTAGGGTGTAGTGTTGCATGACCCCGCAATTGTCATTCAAAGTGCAACAGCGCTGAAAGCTGAAAAATGGCCTAGGCAGGAAGGGGGTGAAAGTGCCCTGAATTGAGGTGATTAATAATTTATGCCCCTAGAAAGCCTGAAGGTGTTCCTCAGATTTCAGGCCCCTCTGTTATACTCAGGCGGAGTAGCAGAATGTGTTTTGGGGTGTAATTCTAAGTATGCCTAAGCTATGTGTTAGAATTATTTTAAATGACAACTTTCTGTAAAAAATGCATTTTTATTTTACTTCCTGCATTTTTCAAAAGCTTGTGGCAAAAAATATGTTTTCAAAACACTCATTATGCCTGTCAGATGACAAATGTGGTCATTCTGTGAGTTTTTCTTCTGTCCTGGCACTTCAGGGACATACAACTATATTATAGGTTGTCAGAAAATTAGATGCAGAATTTATGCCTCTAGAAATCCTGAAGGTGCTCCTTGGATTTTGGGCCCCTCTATACATCTAAGCTGTGAAAAAGTCTTGCACATGTGGTATCCCCATATTTGGGAGGTATAGCAACATTTGTTTTGAGGTGTCATTGTAAGTATGCCTATGCTGTGTGTGAAAAATAACTAGTTAAAGTGATAACTTTGTGAAAAAAGCTAATTTTATTTAATTATTTAAATTTTCCCCAAAAATTGTGACAAAAAATTACAACTTCAAAAAAACCATCATGCCTCTTAATAAATACCTTGAACTATCTACTTTCCAAAAGGTCATTGGTGGCATTTCTACTGTCCTGGTATTTTAGGGCCTCAAGAAATGAAATAGGCCATCAGTACAACAGGATGTATCGATTTTTAAATATATATGCCATAGTTTGTACACTCAATAACCTTTACACAGACTAAATAAAATGAACTGATTTGTTTTGTTTTTTTACCAAATAAATGTGGCAGAATACATTTTCATAAATTAATTACTATTAACAAAGTTTTATAAGTGAAACTAACGGTTTTTTTTTTTGCAAATTTTTTTTTCTTTATATGGAAAAAAATTATAAAAAAAATAAATACCTTCAAAAGAAAGCTCTATCTGTCCTAAAAATAATAGAAATTTTAATTTTAATACAGTGTTGCATGACTGAGTAATTGACATTCAAAGTGACAGTGGCCTGCACAGGAAGGGGAGTTTAACATTCTGATCTTGCTGAAGTGGTTACAGAGCATGTATAGAAAATAAATCTCGGTCTTTCCAGTGTACTCAAATATGGTCAAAATCAATACAGACAGCATGATTTAGCATGTTTAGCACCCTCTAGTGTATGCTAGAAGTTAGTATAGCTAAAACATAGTTTGGCTAAGGGCTAAGCCTAAGCCATGGAATCTGGGTCAGGGTTTATTGAAGTTCAGGGATGGATGACTGATCCTGGCAGCTCTCTGGTGCCTTTCTCTGGTCTAGAAGGTTGGAGAATATTCTAGAACTTGAGGGTAGAGGTTGGGAGGAGTTACCTTGAATATTGATGCAGCCTTGGCCAAACCTCAGAGGTAGCCTGGCAGGGGGCTGAGACCACTCCATAAATAGGAAAATATAAAGAGGGAGACAAAGCTCACTCCAAAAAATGGTGGGATTTTAAAGGGAAGTGATGTGTCTGTTTGGAGGTGAACAATACCACAACAGTTAATATAAAAATATAAATTTTATTGAAAACATATAAAATGTACAGTAAAAGATCAATCAAGTGATACGACCGTACAGAAACTTTTTCTATGAAATCTGTTGTAATCAGCCAACATGTTTCGCATATTTGCTTCATCAGGGCATTACAAGCATCACAGATTTCATCTGGTCTATTACATTCAAGAGGGCCACTGAATATGCATCATTAACAGCCAACTGTCTCTTTATGAACCACCTGGTGCTAGCTAACCCATGGATGCCAGGTCCAAATGGGCTATGCCAGTAGGGGAACTGGACCGTGTTCACAGTAAATGATAATCTTGTAGTAATGTGGGTAAGTATGGCTAAGTCCTGTAAGGCATAGCAGCGGTCTGAGAACTCTAGCCCCGCTGCGGAGTGACACACCCCGCACTCCGCAGCGGGAGGGAAGTGGTTAGTCTTCTTTTCAGGACCACACTGTATTGTGTGCAAAGTATAACAAAATGTCAGCCCAGAGTGCAATGAAAGCACCTGAAAACCACAAAGCCAAATTCTAGAGATGCAGAAATTGATATGGAGAGACTGTGCCATGACAACAGACAACAGACAAACATATGACACAGTGTCTGGAGAATATGTAAGCAGTTTGACTGGGGCAGCAATGTAAGAGGGAGAAATAAGTCATTTTTTTCAAGAAATAACAGAATAGTATATACAGTATTTTTTTAGACAGCAACCATAATTGTTTTATAGAACAGAACTGCTTTGTTGGGCATTATTTACTCTTTTTAAGGTAAGGCACAATGTCAGAGGGAGAGAGCATACAGATTTTATCTTGATTAAACACATTTCTTATAGGGCGTACACACGGTCGGACTTTGTTCGGACATTCCGACAACAAAATCCTAGGATTTTTTCCGACGGATGTTGGCCCAAACTTGTTTTGCCTCCACACGGTCGCACAAAGTTGTCGGAATTTCCGATCGCCAACCACGCGGTCACGTACACCACGTACGACGAGACTAGAAAAGGCCAGTTCAGAACCAAGCGTGGCACCCTTTGGGCTCCTTTTGCTAATCTCGTGTTAGTAAAAGTTTGATGAGAGACGATTCGCGCTTTTTCAGACTCGTGGCTTTCAGATCGTTTTCTGCCGTTCAGTTTGTGCTTGTGGGTTTGTATCTGCTCTTCAGAGCGTGCAGTCAGTTCGTATCAGAGTTTTCTGTGTGATCTTGCCTGCTCGTTGCTGTTTTTTTTAGGTCGCTCTTCACAGGCCTTGCTGTTCTTCAGTGCGTTCTGTTACTTCGTTCTGAGCAGCCGACCGTTTTCTAGCCATGTTTCATATGCGTACTCCTCGTAGAGTTCGTGCTGTGCGGGGGCTTGGTGTTGGGGTCCTGACCTTGACACAAGTCTAGTCCATGAACAGGGTGAGGAGGAGTTCATGGACCAAGAATTGGTTGCTTCAGCGTGACCAGTTCTGTCATATGCCTTTGCTCCGTGAGATCTGTGAGAATAATCCTGATGATTTCAGGAACTTTCTCAGGATGACGGACCCCGTGTTTCACCGTTTGTTGGCTTCGCTGACCCCCTATATCAGCAGGCAGGATACCTGCATGAGGCAAGCCATCACTCCAGGGCAGAGGTTGGTCGCTACCTTGCGGTATTTGGCCACAGGGAGAAGTCTGCAGGACTTGAAGTTCTCGACAGGCATCTCCCCCCAGGCTCTGGGGATCATTATCCCAGAGACCTGTTCTGCCATCATCCAGGTCCTGCAGAAGGAGTATATGAAGGTAAGATTTTTATCCTTTAATATCACATTTTATTGTATTGAATGTTTGCTAATATATTGTATTTCTTTCCTCATTCCCTAATTACCATGATTGGAATATGCTGTGAATGTCCCCTTTGTCCTCATGCATGCTGGATTGTTATGTAATTATTATTTTAGGTCCTTCATACATATTTGCCCTTCAATAACCTCTCCAGCATGGTGTCTCCTACCCTATATTCACCTCATGTAGTCACTTAACAATGTATTTTATCAGCTCCATAGTAGTGCTTTACCCCAAACACCCCCTAAAATGTTTGGAAATGTTATTTTTGATTTAAATTCAGGCAGAGTGGCAGAGGCTTTTTTTTGTGGTGTCCCCAAATAATTTTTAGTAACCCTCCCTCCCCCAACTGCTAAGTCAGCTGATCCCAATTCTCTATCCTCAATCATCTATCTGCTGACTTTGCCAAACCCATACACACTATACCCACCTCTTTTGTGCTCTGATTTATGGATGAATTCCCCAAAGCATGTAGTGCAAGGGCCTGCCTGTATACTTTCCAATGGTACTGTTTCAAGTTTTTGTATCCTATTATTATCTTAATAGGTAATAGCAGAATGTCCAAATGTCCTCAAATGTGTACAATGTGTATTTATATCTTTGTATTATGACACTTCTTACCTGTCCAGTGGTCTGCCAATAGTGTAACTAAGGAGGGTCTGTTCCAAGTAATACCCATTATTTAGGCATTCATCTCTCAATGAAGTGAAGAGGGTTACCTGTCCAAGAGTCCCCCCCCCTATAATGTTAGAAGTGGCCCATGAGAGGGGGGGAGGGGGAATATGATAGATGTACCTTATACTTTGGCCTTGTTAAATTCCCCTTAATAAATGCTATCTGGAGGTTGCCCCAGAATGTTTGTGTCTAATCTGCTTGCCATGTTTCTGTGAAAAAATAGTAATGTTTATTGTTTTTTCCTCAACAGTTTCCTTCCACGCCACAGGAATGGCACACTGTGGCCTCCCACTTTGCCCAGCGGTGGGACTTTCCTAACTGCGGAGGGGCAATTGATGGGAAACACGTCCACATCGTCCCACCACTTAACTCGGGGTCGTACTATTATAATTACAAGGGGTTTAATAGTATAGTGATGTTGGCGGTGGTGTTGGCTAATTACGACTTCTTGTATGTGGACGTGGGGAAGAATGGCCGGATGTCCGATGGTGGAGTCATCGCCCAGACGGAGTTCTACAGGCATCTCCAGAATGGCAGCTTGGACTTGCCAGCTCCAGAGGACAATGTGGAAGGTCTCCCATTTGTGTTCGTTGCTGATGAAGCGTTTGCGCTGGGGGACCACCTGATGCGGCCATTCCCGATGAGGACCCTCACCCTGGAACAGAGGGTTTTTAATTACCGGCTGGCCAGAGCCCGAAGAGTGGTGGAGAACACATTTGGAATCCTGGCCAGCCGGTTCCGACTATTTCTGACACCCATCCATATGGTGGAGTATAAACTGAACCATATAATACTGGCCTGCTGTGTTCTCCATAATTTTTTAAGAAAACATTCTGCCAACTATGCTGGCTCAGTTGGGCCTGAGGCCGGAATCCTACATCCAACAACACTGACGGCGCTTGAAAGCGGCCGTCCTGGCTTGCCCTCCCTGAGTGCCCGTGATGTCCGGTTACGATACCTGGAGTTCTTTGCGGGTAGGGGGGCTATCAATATGCCAGACAATATATAAAGCCTTTTTCAAATTAAAAAAAAAAAAAAATTCTTTGTGGACATTTACTGCTTGTGTTTGTTTTAGCTGACCCTGACAGAAATGTTTTGAGTGCAGAAAATGTCGTGATTGGGTAACCTTATACAAAGCACACATTTCACTACAAGTGCACTTGCAACTGCACTGAACCTGCACTTATAGTGCAAAGTGGATTTGCCCTTAGGAAATAACTCCCACTTTTGCATAAAACAGCTATTACATCACCCCAAAAGTGTTGTAGTGTTGAGACAATAATTCACACATTCTTGAGTAAGCCACTTTTTTATACCTACACAATCACATGTGCATTTACCAAAGGTTTTTAAAACAAACCAACATGTTTGTTGTATAACAATTTTTGCAGTAGCATTATCAAAAATCTAAATATCCATTTCAGATAAAACAGGCCTGTGTAAAACCAACAAGAAAGCCAAAAAACTAGAACTTACAAAGTTCACATATGGTAAAACCTGAAGGCTATATCAGACATCAGTATTTAGGAACTGGGTTTGATATAGCGTTCAGATGGGGGGAAATCACCCCTGGAAAAGCCAAATTTGGAAGATGCACACCAATTTACGAATGTCAACATGTGCTATCTGCCATCAGGGGGGATCAAGGGACGTGTTTTGGGGGAGCAAGCCCTTCCTCAATGCTACTTTATAATTGAGGAAGGGGTTGCACCCCCAAAACGCGTCCATTGATCTCCCGTGATGGCAGATAGCACATGTTGGCACACTGTGTGCATCCTCCAAATTTGGCTTTTCTAAACATTGCAAAAAAATTTAAAAGATTGAATCACAATACAAAAAGTGATTTTGTGGGGTTTAAATTCGCCCCAAAACATCAATGATGTTATTATTTTTTTTAATAACATCATGGATTTTTTGCTGGATGTTTTGCAGTTCGGCATTACACCCCATGATCTCCCCGATCAGGATCTGGTCACTTTCAGAAGTAAAGCGTTGGGGATCCACAACCTCACGATCACCTAAAAAGAGATAAATAAAAAAAAAATAGGTCTCAAAAATCTGCCACCATCCATCTCTTTTACCTGAGTCTGTGGTCGCAGACACTCACCTGTTGTGGTGCCAATCTCCACCACATCTTCTTCTTCCTCCTGCTCAGCTTCGTTTGGGGGTATTTCACCTTCTTCCATAGGTGGGGGGTCTGTGGTCTCCTCGGATGAGGGGTGTCCTCCGAGTCTTTTCTCCCCTATGTAAAACAAAAATGGTATAATTAGCACACAGATATTTGATGGCAGAACTAGAAATAGGAAACATTGCTTGGAAGTGGGGTAAAATTGTCTATTTGTCTAATTGTATATTTTTGTATATTTTTTATTGGCCTTTGTCAAGCTGCAATACTTTACCTGTTTAGTACAAGCTTCACAGATGAGACCCCCCTATAGTATACACTGGAGCACCTGTGTGGCCCCCTAATAAAAATGGGGTTCTTGTGTCCCACACTAGTGCTCCAGTGTCCAGATGTGAAAACAGCTGCTCAGTGTCCTCTCCTTAAACACAATCTAGTTGGCATTTCATTCTAGTAACAAACCCATCTACACAAACAAATATTTGGCATCCAAGTAGGCCCAAAAAAAATGTGTGAAAATGCATATGGCCTAAACAATGGTGTTCTAGAGGCCGAAAGAAAAATGTTTGATACAAACGAATAATGGGCCCATGAACATTAAAGTTGCCCTTTTAAACGTTACAATTAATAAAAGCATATGGAGCAGAACGAACGGAATAAAGACAGAAAGAATAGGAACACAGCACAACTACTTACTTTTTTGCAGCACTCTCCGGATCTTTCGGTACTGCTCTGGCTCTCTCAACTTCAGGTCCGACCACCGCTTCCTGAGCTGATCTTTAGATCTTCATACCCCGAAATTCCTGTGAAGGCTTTTGACCACTTTAGCAATGATTTTGGCCTTTCGGATGTTGGGGTGGGGGTAAGGCCCATATTTTCCGTCATAGTCGGACGTCCTCATGATGTCGACCATCTCCAACATCTCCCCAAAGGACATATTTGTGGCCTTAAAACGTCTCCTTCTGGATCGGGACGTGCCTGGATCCGGGCTTTCCTCCTCCTCCTCCTCGTTGCTATAATTAGCACACACCTGCTCGAACTCCGCCATCATGCTCTTCACCCACTGCGCCGAACCATGCGCAGTGTGTATAAAGCGTAACACGCGTGCGTATTACGTACGATCTGTGAGCGGAGGAAGGAGCATTGGACGCGCCGATCATAAGAACGAAGGTAAGAGACAAACTTGTGCCTATACTGCTTCTAGATTGAGGCCTATATTGTAACAAGATTAGGAGAGATTTGTCTGACATTAGGCTTTGTCTTGTGTTGTGTCTTGCAGTGAACATGGATATGGTACTCAAAGATAATGACTTCATGTCAGTATTCATAGAGATGCTAAGGGAGCTGCCATGTCTGTGGGAGATTAACCACCCCCATTTCAAGAACCAAGCAAAGAGGAAGGCAGCACTGGAGCAATTGTGTGAAATTGTGAAGCAGGTGATCCCCACGGCAGACATCACTTATTTAAAGATATTAATTGGTTGCCTGAGGAGCACATATCTGAGGGAGCGCAAGAAAGTCCTGGATTCGCAGAGATCCGGAGCAGCAGATGACATCTATGTCCCCAGGATGTTGTACTACGACAGGCTGCACGTTCTGGCAGGCCAGACTGAACCCAGGCCATCCCTCTCAAGTCTTCCTTCCACGCTTCCTTCCCCCCCAGCTGATGCTTCTGACGCCCAACCTGGGCCTTCCAGGCCACATGTGGAGGAGCCCAGATTGAGCCAGGTATAGCATTCCTCAAAATATTTCTGCTTGTCCAATCAATGATGTTAACTAGATGTTAGTTGGGAGTACTAATTTAGGATTGTGATTGATGAAGCAACAACTAAAAGCATGTCCTTTTTTCATACACAGGGAAGTCTCAGCCAGGAGGTGGCCGGGCCGAGCTGGCTGGCTGATCTGAAGGTCCCTCCACCCCCCCTGAAAACATAAAGTGGCAGTAGGAGGAGTGCCCTAGAGGAGGCTGCTATAGGATTCTTTTGGAGGGCTACAGAGGTCCTGGGAGCACCCCACACCATGGAGGAGAACATTGCCGCCTTCATTGCATATAAAATGCAGAGGATGGAGAAGGGCCAAAAAGTAATGTGTGAGGCCCTCATATCGGAGGCTCTGGAGAAAGGTATGAGGGGCCAAATTACACCTCAGACACACCTTCGCGATGGTCCTCCTCCTCCTCCTGCAGGTCCTCCTCCTCCCTCTCCTCCAGGTCCTCCCAGTCCTCCTCAAGGTCCTCCCAGTCCTCCTCCTCCTGCAGGTCCTCCTCCTCCTCCTCCTCCTCCTCCTGGTCCTACTCCTCCTCCTGCCACATCTCCAACTGCACAGCCACAGCCGGGAAGGAAGCGTGAAAGGAAGACCAGACAGTGATTGCCCTGGGTTCAGTCTGGTCGGCAAAAAAATGCAGCCTCTTGTGGTACCACAGCCTGGGGACATACATGTCATCTGCTACTATCCGGATCTCTGCGAATTCTGGACCAGACTGCCCTCCCTTACATATGGACTCCTCAGGCCACCAATTTTGATGTTGAAGAATTGATGTCTGCCATGGGGGTCCCAGGCTTCGCTAATTTCTCCTGTTGATCCAGTGTTGCCTTCCTCTTTGTTTGGTTCTGAGCCCTTAATAAAGGAATTTTTGTTTTGAATTATACTCTCCTATGTGTTTTACTTCAAAAATGACAGTTGGTTTGTGAGGATTCAGGTACATTTCAAATATACAATGTGAAATGAACAAGGGACACCAACAACAAACAAACTCCTGGAGATTAAATAATAAAAGATATCAATGGTGTTGGGGTAACTTGACACACAAAACACACCCAAAAATATTCAGGAGTAAAAATAAAAATAACATTGAACAAAGATCAGCTTTGGAAAAAATCCAAACATTAAAGAAAAAAAAAGGCTGAAAATGCAAAAAAAAAAAATATATAAAACTGTCAGATGTGACAACTAATAACAATATATTCAGGGAATCCCACTAAAAAAACACAAATAAAACTTTGTGAGAAGTGTGTGTGAATATGAGCAGCAAAACTTCTTAATTCTTGTCACATTATAAAGAAGAAGAGAGTGTGCTGTATTAAACCATTTTGAACATTGCAGCGTGACGAAAGTGCTGTATCCATTGCGAACGCTAAGTTTACCAGAACGAGCTGTCCCGTCTCGGAATTTCTTCTGAGCATGCGTGGCACTTTGTGCGTCGGAACAGGCCACACACGGTCGGAATTGACGCGATCGGATTTTGTTGCCGGAAAATTTTATCTCCTGCTGTCCAACTTTGTGTGTCGGAAAATCCGATGGAAAATGTCCGATGGCGCCCACACATGGTCGGAATTTCCGACAACACGCTCCGATCGGACATTTTCCATCGGAAAATCCGACCGTGTGTACGGGGCATTAGAGTGAAGACAGAAAATGAGTACATGTTAGCAGTAGATTTTTTTAAACCTTTTTGATAGTCGGTTATATCAGAGGAAAAGCGCAGGTAGATTTCATGTCCAAGAAAACAAAAAATGATTGCCTAATTTCTAGGAATGAAGACCGGAAAATTGTACAGATTTGTAGAACACTTTTTAAAGGATAAGTTCACCTTTAGTAACATGCCACACTCATATTCTGGGTGTAACATATAACTAAAGCAGCAGCTGCCCCGCCCCCCCCACTCGATCCCTCTTTGTGACAGTAGGTAGGGGATCCTCTCCCTGCACCCACTGTCACAATTTAACCACTTAAGGACCAAGCCTCTTTTTTAGATTTGTTGTTTACAAGTTGAAAACTGGTTTTCAACACTTTCACAATTTAACCACTTAAGGACCAAGCCTCTTTTTTAGATTTGTTGTTTACAAGTTGAAAACTGGTTTTTAACTTTATACATTTTTTTCTAACACCGTAGAGAATAAAATTGCGGTCGTTGCAATACTTTCTGTCACAGCGTATACACTTTTTTAAATTAAAAAATAAGACAGCAGTAAAGTTAGCCCAATTTTATTTTATATTGTGAAAGATAATGTTATTCTGAGTAAATTGATACCCAGCATGTCATGCTTCAAAATTGTGCCCGCTCGTGGAATGATGACAAATTTTTACCCATAGGCGACGTTTAAAAAATTCTACAGGTTGATTGTTTTGAGTTACAGAGGAGGTCTAGGGGTAGAATTATTGCTCTCGCTCTACCAATCACAGCAATACCTCACATGTGTGGTTTGAACACCATTTTCATATGTGGGCGCTACTCATGTATGCGTTCCCTTCTGCCCGTGAGCTCTGCGGGATGGGGTGCGTTTACATTTTATTTTTTTTCTTATTTATTTTACCTTTTATTTTTTATTTTTACACTGTTCTTTTAAAAAGAATGTGTCACTTTATTCCTATTATAAGTAATGTAAACATTCCTTATAATAGGAAAAAAAAACATGACAGGACCTCTTAAATATGAGATTTGGGATCAAAAAGACCTCAGATCTCATATTTTCATTTAAAAAAATGATGCAAAAAAAAAGTCTCTTTAAGAGCTATGGGCAGAAGTGACATTTTGATGTCGCTTCCGCCTTGCAATGCTATGGAGAAGGGTGGGGGCCATCTTCCCCTCACTCCTCTCTATGCCACTGATGTGAGAGGATCCGATCGCCTCAGCCGCAACCGATGGCCCGTAAGTGACGGAGGACACCGTAGCATGGCAGGAGGGGGGCCAAATGTTGCGACGTATCCGCCGCAGAGACCACTATTATCAGAAACCGGACTGTCGACCAAAAAAGAGGATACTGGGGTTATCGCAGCTAGCTTCTGCCATACCAATGAAATTCCTCTTCAAAGTTAGGACGTATATCGGCGTGCAGTGATCCGGGAGTGGTTAAAAACAGCTGCATCATTTATTTACAGATCTCTGTGAATGAATGAATGAATGAATGAATGCCCATATGGGAGGTGCAGGCAGACAGCTGTACTGAGAGTCTGCAGGAGATTGACACTGCACTCATGATCTGCTCACCATGGGTGCAATGATCTGCAGACTTGTAAGAAAAGAAATAATAAATGCACATTTTTTTATCTGCAAAAAATGGGCATTTATATATATTTTTTTCCACAAAAGTGAATTTAGTCTCTTTGATAGTCTGTTATTTCTGAAGGAGAGAGCAAAAACATTGCATCTGGAAATAAAATAATGACACATTTTTTAGAAGACTGAAGGAAAAATGAAGATCTGCTATCACAGAACAGACAGGGTTAATTATGACAGCTCCCCAGCCCCTCCTATACAGTACATTACAAAGCAGTGAGAGCTTGGTGGGATTTTTAAGCAAATTAA
Organism: Aquarana catesbeiana; assembly: GCF_042186555.1. Classification (NCBI taxonomy): domain Eukaryota; kingdom Metazoa; phylum Chordata; class Amphibia; order Anura; family Ranidae; genus Aquarana; species Aquarana catesbeiana. The sequence continues at coordinate 725,538,751 of NC_133326.1, read as the reverse complement.
AAGCACTTAAAAGGGTAACTTTTTTCTTTTAAGTTGTGTTATGTCAATAGGAATATGTAACAAATATAAATAAGGTGTTATCCTAATTTGGTCGCAAAAGTGAAAGCACACTTTAAGCCTTTTTGGATAGATTGTAATTTCTGAAGGAGAGAGCAGGCAGAATTCATCAACTAATATCGATTTAGATGGAATCTTTGGGTGGATGTAGTATGTACATTGTAGAGATTTGCTGCATCCTTAATAATTTGAGAATAATTTCCAGGCAGTGATTAGGACTATTTCAGACAGAAATATTATCTGAAAATTGCATTATTTCAGACACATATTTTCCAAACAGAATCTCATCTCTTTTAACAGGAGGAACATTTGGAGGCAGAGAGTGGGTGCATTTTAGCCAGAAAAATGAATATGTATTTTCTTTATAGACACTATAAGAAAACTGTATATATTAACTAAAAAGAATCTCATCCTTTCAATATGAGGCAATCTTGGAGACAGGGAGTATTCTTATTTCAGCATTAAAACAAGAAATGAAAATGTACTTTTTTAAGACACATTTAATTTGTATGGCTTTGCTTGAAGTACATGTGGACCCTTACCTTGTACAACTACGAATTCAGTTTAAAATAGAAATGCAGGGGGCATGGCCTGCAGCGGAGCCAAATGGTTGCGTAGCACCGGAGCTCCGCCGACACAAGGATTCAGCGGCTCATAGCGGACCATCCGGACACCCTTTCAACTCCATTTCACGGCGGATTGGACCGGGCAATCTCCGGGATCATGCCCAGCAAACGGCGTAATGATAGACTCCCGCAATGCCTGACGGACTTCTACAGCCTGAAGGCTAATGAAGGTAGGCAAGATGGCGCAGAGGCCTACACTCCTCCGGCAGCCTTAGCACACAACAAGGCACAAAAGAAAAGTAATCGCCCTCCAAAAAGCACTGCATCAACCCCCCACACTCCTATCCTCCCTCACCATCATCCAATAGCCTTGATAAGTCTAGACCCAGGCTGGATGACACTGGATTGAGCCCCGAAGCTAGCCCAGCGCCAGACTCAGGGGAAGACACAAGAGACATGCCTGAGTCCATTGAATCCTTCCCCACACAGAATCAGCCTGTACTGAATACTATGCTAAAAGACATGCTCATGTCCCTGAGGAGCACAATCCAGTCTGATATGGCCTCATGTATGCATACATTTAACAGAGACATACAAGTAATGGGGGATAGGGTGAACCACATTGAGGTTAAGATGGGAGAATACGCTGATACCATCAATGACATGGTTGACGTTTATGAGGAAAAAGACAGTGAAAATGAGTGGATCAAAGCAAAATTAGCGGACATGGAGGACAGGTCGAGAAGGAACAACCTAAAAATAAGGGGGATCCCTGAGTTGGTGCAGCAGTCTGACTTAGGTTCATGCGCAGAAACACTTTTCAAAAACCTCATTCCAAGCCTCACCGATTTGGACGTCACCATTGACAGGATCCATCGTCTGCCTAAGCCATCACCCCTGTCTGACCATATTCCAAGAGATGTACTTCTCCGATTGCATTTCTTTCATGTGAAGGAGAACCTCATGTCCTGTATACGGAAGCACGACCAAATCTCTTCACAGTATCAAAGCTTACAATTTTTTGCTGATCTGTCGCAATATACACTTCAGAAAAGGAGGCATCTAAATACGGTGACTAAAGTGTTGCAAGATCATAAAATTGCATACAGATGGGGATATCCAACTAAACTAACAGTGACCAGAGAGAACCATACCTACACAATTACTACCCTAGAGAGGGGCATTTCTCTTTTAAAGGAATGGGATATTCTTCCTGAGCCAGATACAGTTAGCCCCACCACCAGTACACCGCAGCAGGTTGACCGACCTTGGAAGGAAGTCACAGCTAAAAATGTGAAGTCACATTTGTGAATTGGTCGGATGATCAACATCCAACTCTTTAATCCCTGGGAGAATAGGGCCAGGAACTGTACGGTCAGACTTATCCCCCAGTCTATATCAGCAGCTCCTTGCTGCCATTAGGTGCTCAACACCTTGTTTTCTTAAGACACCATGTTAGGTGTTTGGAGTTGTTATTTGTGTTTCAATGTTTTTTTTCTTTTTTTATCCTTCTACCATATTTTCTCTTCACTATCCTGGGTGTTGACCGAAGCAAGAGAACATACAACCTACTACAACCATTGTCAGAGGACACCATACCTAACCCCACTGGGTCCGAGTTCAGAGCGACCGTTGGAAAAAGACCTAACCAACCTATTCTGCAATGTGAGGTTTTTTTTTGCACACTTCCAACTATAACCTATAGAGGCCCGCCACTTTTTTTTTTTAAAAGATACTCTGTGCAGACCTCTAGCACCCTTGGATTCTGTCAAGTATGACACTTAACGTTTTGATCATTAATGTTAAAGGGCTTAATCATCCTATGAAACGCAAATCTCTTTGGAAAGAGGCCCTTATGTATAACAGTGACATTCTATGTGCACAGGAAACCCACTTTAGCTCCTTAGCACTAAGGATGAACCGAACACCCCCGGTTCGGTTCGCACCAGAACCTGCGAACGGACCGAAAGTTCGCACGAACGTTAGAACCCCATTGACGTCTATGGGACTCGAACGTTCGAAATCAAAAGTGCTCATTTTAAAGGCTAATTTGCATGGTATTATCCTAAAAAGGGTTTGGGGACCCGGGTCCTGCCCCAGGGGACATGTATCAATGCAAAAAAAAGTTTTTAAAAGGGCCGATTTTGCGGGAGAAGTGATTTTAATGATGCTTAAAGTAAAAAAAAAAAAAAGTGAAATATTCCTTTAAATATCGTACCCGGGGGTGTCTATAGTATGCCTGTAAAGTGGCGTGTGTTTCCCATGTTTAGAACAGTCCCTGCACCAAATGTCATTTTTAAAGGAAAAAATCTCATTTAAAACTGCTTGCGGGTTTAATGTAATGTCGGGTCCTGGCAATATGGATGAAAATCAGTGAGACAAACGGTACCCCCCAGTCCATTACCAGGCCCTTTGGGTCTTGTATGGATATTAAAGGGAACCCCGCACCCAAATTAAAATAAGGAAAGGTGTGGGGCCACCAGGCCCTATATACTCTGAACAGCAGTATACAGGTGGTGTAAACAAGACAGGGACTGTAGGTTTGTTATTAAGTAGAATCTGTTTGTCATTTTGAACGGGTACATTTTTAACGTGTTTAGCTCCAGCCAAAATATCTTTTTTAAGCTTTTTGGAAAACATAGGGAAGGGTTATCACCCCTGTGACATTTGTTTTGCTGTCTTTCCTACTCTTTAGAAGATTTCACCTCACTTTTTGTCCCAATGACAAATGTTTTTTGAGAATTTGGGGTTTTTTGTGGAACAAGGATTGGAAAGCATCAGTGGAAAGGAGAAATGTTTTTCCCATATTAACTCTTACAGGAGAGAATTTCCCTTCCTAGGGGTAGATTTCATCTCACTTCCTGTTGTCTCCTTCCGTTTGCAAGTAGGAGTCATTTGTAAGTTAGATGATTGAAAGTTGGGGCCTGCCCTATATACTCAGCAGAAATTTGGGCCTTAGGTGTTGTTGTGGCCACAACAACATAAGCCCTCACAGGGCCCTGCTGTGAAATATTAGATCAAGAATTGTAATTACATGCCCCTGTTGAACAGGGGCAGAAAAACTGGGCCTTTGGTGGTGGTGGTGGTGGTGTTGGTGCCACAACGCTGTAAGTCCTCACTCGCTCTTGGTGGGTGCAGAAATGGGCCCTGCTGTGAAATATTAGATCAAGAATTGTAATTACATGCCCCTGTTGAACAGGGGCAGAAAAATTGGGCCTGTGGTGGTGGTGGTGGTGGTGCTGGTGCCACAACACTGCAACCCCTCACAGACACTTTAGTTGGAACGCAGGAACGAGCCCTGCTGCAAAGTATTGCATCAAAAATTGTAATTACACGCCCCTGTTAAACAGGGGCAGAAAAATTGGGCCTTAGGCACTGGTGCTGGTGCCACAACACTGCAACCCCTCACAGACACTCTAGTTGGAACGCAGGAACGAGCCCTGCTGCAAAGTATTGCATCAAAAATTGTAATTACACGCCCCTGTGAAACAGGGGCAGAAAAATTGTGCCTTAGGCACTGGTGGTGGCTCCCAGAACCAAAAATGTTCTTACAAGCTATCAGCGTGATGATTGAGGAGGAAGAGGATAATTACTCAGGGATAGTCACTCAGCATCAGCATAGGCAGTCTTTGAAGGGATCTGAGATTTCAAAAAAAATTATTCGGTTACATCAGCATCAGGTGCTTGGTAGCTGGTGGTGATCCAAGACTGATTCATTTTTATGAAGGTCAGTTGATCGACTGAGTCGGTGGACAGACGCACCCTGTGATCGGTTACCACGCCTCCAGCAGCACTGAATGTGCGTTCCGAAAGAACGCTGGATGCAGGACAGGCCAGTAGCTCAATTGCATACTGTGCAAGCTCTGGCCAGTGATCCATCCTCAAGACCCAGTAACCCAGAGGATTTTCGGTGGGAAAGGTGTCCAAGTCTGATCTTGCCCCTAGGTATTCCTGCACCATGTAAAACAGACGCTGGCGATGGTTGCTGGAACCGATCATACCTTGGGGCTGCGGACCAAAAAATTGTCTGAACGCATCGGTCAGACGGCCACCTTCTCCACCGCTCCTTCTTTGACTGACCGAAGCCTCAGCAACACGTTGTCCAGAAACAGGAGATGGTAACCTCCCAGTCTCTGGGAACGCGTTGCACAGACCTTTCTGCAAGGCCTCCCGAAGATGTTTCATCCTCTGCTCCCTCTGCGATGGCAAGATAAGGTCCGCAACCTTACCCTTGTAACGTGGATCAAGGAGGGTTGCCAGCCAGTATTGGTCCTTCTCCTTGATACCACGAATACGAGGATCCTTACGCAGGCTTTGCAGGATCAGGGGGGCCATGCAGCATAGGTTTGCTGAGGCATTCAGTCCGGAGTCCTCTGGGTCACTAAGGACGACATGGTCCGCAGCCACCTCCTCCCAGCCTCGTACAAGTCCATGTGTTTCTTGGGACTGATCCCTTAAAGACTGCTGCTGATGCTGAGTGCCAGGCTCCACCTCCATACTGACACAATCTTCCTCCTCCTCCTCCTCCTCATCCTCTTCCTGTGTGATCGGCGGGCACGCAGGAACACTGTCTGGATAAAGGGGGCCTTGAGAGCTAAGGAAATCCTCCTCTTCCTGCCTCTGTTCTGCCTCAAGTGCCCTGTCCATTATTCCACGCAGTGTGTGCTCCAACAGGTGGACAAGGGGGACAGTGTCACTGATGCATGCACTGTCACTGCTCACCATCCTCGTGGCCTCCTCAAATGGTGACAGGACAGTGCATGCATCCCTGATCATGGCCCACTGGCGTGGGGAAAAAAAACAAGCTCCCCTGACCCTGTCCTGGTGCCATAGTCGCACAGGTACTCATTGATGGCCCTCTGCTGCGTGTGCAGCCGCTGCAGCATGGCCAACGTTGAGTTCCACCTGGTGGGCATGTCACAGATTAGGCGGTTCTTGGGCAGGTTAAACTCCTTTTGGAGGTCCGTCAGCCGAGCACTGGCATTATATGACCGGCGGAAATGCACAAGACTTTCCTGGCCTGCCTCAGGACATCCTGTAAGCCCGGGTACCTGCCCAAGAACCGCTGCACCACCAAGTTAAGGACGTGAGCCAAACAGGGCACATGGGTCATTTGTCCCTGTCGGAGGGCAGAGAGGAGGTTGGTGCCATTGTCGCAAACTACCATTCCTGCCTTAAGTTGGCGTGGCGTCAACCACCTCTGAACCTGCCCCTGCAGAGCTGACAGAACCTCTGCCCCAGTGTGGCTCCTGTCCCCCAAGCACACCAGCTCAAGCACCGCATGGCATCTTTTGGCCTGCGTACTTGCGTAGCCCCTTGAATGGCTACGGAGCACCGCTGGTTCCAAGGACAAAGCACAGGAAGAGGCCATGGAGGAAGAAGAAGAGGAGGGGGTGGAGGAGAGAGGTGTGTCACAATCATTAGCATTTTGGAGGCGTGGTGGCGGAACAACCTCCAACAGTACTGCACCTTGTCCTGCATCCTTCCCAGCTGCCAGCAGAGTCACTCAATGCGCCGTGAAACTTAGGTAACGTCCCTGTCAATGCCTGCTGGACCATGAGTCAGCGGTAATATGCACCTTACCGCTCAAAGCTGATATATATATATATATATATATATATATATATATATATATATATGTACTGATACTGCAGCTAGCAAAATTAACTGCCTGCCTGTAGTATGAGAACACCACCAACCTTCTACAGGTAGCTTTAGGTAGCTTTAGCTGAACACTGTGAGGTGGACGCACCCCACTAACTTGTAGGTTTAGCTGAACACCGTGAACAGGACGCACCCCACTAACTTGCAGGTTTAGCTGAACACTGTGAACAGGACGCACCCCACTAACTTGTAGGTTTAGCTGAACACTGTGAGCAGGACGCACCCCACTAACTTGTAGGTTTAGCTGAACACTGCAAGGTGGACGCACCACACTAACTTGTAGGTTTAGCTGAACACTGTGGGCAGGACGCACCCCACTAACTTGTAGGTTTAGCTGAACACTGTAGGTGGACGCACCACACTAACTTGTAGGTTTAGCTGAACACTGTGAGCAGGACGCACCCCACTAACTTGTAGGTTTAGCTGAACACGGTGAGCAGGACGCACTGCACTAACTGTAAATAGTCTAGCTGCCTGACTGTGGTACTAATAGGATCAAAAAAACACCAGTAATTTTCTTCAGGTAGCTGCATATACTGTAACAAGACAAGCCTGCCTGTCAGTAAGAAGATAACAGGAACGGATCTAGCTGAACACTGTGAGCAGGACGCACCCCACTAACTTGTAGGTTTAGCTGAACACTCTGAGCAGGACGCACCCCACTAACTTGTAGGTTTAGCTGAACACTGTGAGGTGGACGCACCCCACTAATTTGTAGGTTTAGCTGAACACTGTGAGCAGCACGCACTGCACTAACTGTAAATAGTCTAGCTGCCTGACTGTGGTACTAATAGGATCAAAAAAACACCAGTAATTTTCTTCAGGTAGCTGTATATACTGTAACAAGACAAGCCTGCCTGTCAGTAAGAAGATAACAGGAACGGATCTAGCTGAACACTGTGAGCAGGATGCACCCCACTAACTTGTAGGTTTAGCTAAACACTGTGAGCAGGACGCACCCCACTAACTTGTAGGTTTAGCTGAACACTGTGAGCAGGACGCACTGCACTAACTGTAAATAGTCTAGCTGCCTGACTGTGGTACTAATAGGATCAAAAGAACACCAGCAATTTTCTTCAGGTAGCTGTATATACTGTAACAAGACAAGCCTGCCTGTCAGTAAGAAGATAACAGGAACGGATCTAGCTGAACACTGTGAGCAGGATGCACTGCACTAACTTGTAGGTTTAGCTGAACACTGTGAGGTGGACGCACCACACTAACTTGTAGGTTTAGCTGAACACTGTGAGCAGGACGCACCGCACTAAATTGTAGGTTTAGCTGAACACTGTGAGCAGGATGCACCCCACTAACTTGTAGGTTTAGCTGAACACTGTGAGCAGGACGCACCCCACTAACTTGTAGTTTTAGCTGAACACTGTGAGCAGGACGCACTGCACTAACTGTAAATAGTTTGGCTGCCTGACTGTGGTACTAATAGGATCAAAAGAACACCAGCAATTTTCTTCAGGTTGCTGTATATACTGTAACAAGACAAGCCTGCCTGTCAGTAAGAAGATAACAGGAACGGATCTAGCTGAACACTGTGAGCAGGACGCACTGCACTAACTGTAAATAGTCTAGCTGCCTGACTGTGGTACTAATAGGATCAAAAGAACACCAGTAATTTTCTTCAGGTAGCTGTATATACTGTAACAAGACAAGCCTGCCTGTCAGTAAGAAGATAACAGGAACGGATCTAGCTGAACACTGTGAGCAGGACGCACTGCACTAACTGTAAATAGTCTAGCTGCCTGACTGTGGTACTAATAGGATCAAAAGAACACCAGTAATTTTCTTCAGGTAGCTGTAAATACTGTAACAAGACAAGCCTGCCTGTCAGTAGGAAGATAACAAGAACGGATCTAGCTAAACTGAATACAGTGTATATATATATATATATATATATATATGCAACACCTGGGATGCATATATATACACAATACACTGTAAGTGCAGCTAACTGACTGACTGTTCTGCCTAATCTATCTAACTCAAATCAAATGTCACTGTGTGTCTCTCTCTCAATGAACGCCGGAACACACACTACACAGGGCCGCCGTGCAGGTGGCCTTATATAATGTTGGGCGTGTACTAAATCCCCTGAGCCATAATTGGCCAAAGCCTCCTTGGCTTTGGCCAATTACGGCTCTCTGTTCAGGCGGCGCTGTGATTGGCCAAGCATGCGGGTCATAGTGCATGCTTGGCCAATCATCAGCCAGCAATGCACTGCGATGCTGCAGTGAATTATGGGCCGTGACGCGCCACACGAATTTGGCGCGAACGGCCCATATCGTTCGCAATTCGGCGAACGGGCGAACAGACGATGTTCGAGTCGAACATGGGTTCGACTCGAACACAAAGCTCATCCCTACTTAGCACCTCCTAAATGCTCACACAGGAACTATCCCTTTGTATTTACTGCAAACGCAGACTCAAAAACCAGAGGAGTGCTAATAGCCATCAAAGACACAGTTGCATTCACGCTTCACAAGGAAATAAAAGACCCACAAGGGAGATTTCTGATTCTTATATGTGACCTGAACTCTACCACATACACGATTGCTACCATGTACTCTCCCAATAAGCATCAGGTCCACTTTTTCAATAAAAATATGAAAAAGATCCGCAAGCTCCAAAAGGGTCTGTTGATAATTAGCAGAGACTTTAATGCCACTCCGGATCCATCGTGGGAATCCACATTAGGGATGAGCCGAACACCCCCCTGTTCGGTTCGCACCAGAACATGCGAATAGGAAAAAAGTTTGTTCGAACACGCGAACACCATTAAAGTCTATGGGACACGAACATGAATAATCAAAAGTGCTAATTTTAAAGGCTTATATGCAAGTTATTGTCATAAAAAGTGTTTGGGGACCTGGGTCCTGCCCCAGGGGACATGGATCAATGCAAAAAAAAGTTTTAAAAACGTCCGTTTTTTCAGGAGCAGTGATTTTAATAATGCTTAAAGTCAAACAATAAAAGTGTAATATCCCTTTAAATTTCGTAGCTGGGGGGTGTCTATAGTATTCCTGTAAAGGGGCGCATGTTTCCTGTGTTTAGAACAGTCTGACAGCAAAATGACATTTCGAAGGAAAAAAGCCATTTAAAACTACTCGCGGCTATTGCATTGCCGGTCCGACAATACACATAGAAGTTCATTGATAAAAACAGCATGGGAATTCCCCACAGGGGAACCCCGAACCAAAATTTAAAAAAAAATGACGTGGGGGTCCCCCTAAATTCCATACCAGGCCCTTCAGGTCTGGTACGGATTTTAAGGGGAACCCCGCACCAAAAAAAAAAAAAAACGGCGTGGGGTCCCCCCAACAATCCATACCAGACCCTTATCCGAGCACGCAACCTGGCAGGCCGCAGGAAAAGAGGGGGGGACGAGAGAGCGCCCCCCCTCCTGAACCGTACCAGGCCACATGCCCTCAACATTGGGAGGGTACTTTGGGGTAGCCCCCCAAAACACCTTGTCTCCATGTTGATGAGGACAAGGGCCTCATCCTCACAACCCTGGCCGGTGGTTGTGGGGGTCTGCGGGCGGGGGGCTTATCGGAATCTGGAAGCCCCCTTTAACAAGGGGACCACCAGATCCTGGCCCCCCCTGTGTGAAATGGTAAGGGGGTACAAAAGTACCCCTACCATTTCACTAAAAACTGTCAAAAATGTTAAAAATGACAAGAGACAGTTTTTGACAATTCCTTTATTTAAATGCTTCTTCTTTCTTCTTTCTTCTATCTTCCTTCATCTTCTGGTTCTTCTGGCTCTTCTGGTTCTTCCTCCGGGGTTCTCGTCCAGCATCTCCTCCGCGGCGTCTTCTATCTTCTTCTCCTCGGGCCGCTCCGCACCCATGGCATGGGGGGAGGCTCCCGCTCTTCTCTTCATCTTCTTCTTCGTCTTCTTCTTTTCTTCTCTTCTTCTCTTCTTCATTTTCTTCTCTGGGCCGCTCCGCATCCATGCTGGCATGGAGGGAGGCTCCCGCTGTGTGACGCGTCTCCTCGTCTGACGGTTCTTAAATAATGGGGGGCGGGGCACGGTGACTTGATGGGACTTCCCTGTGACATCACAGGGAATGCCACAGGGAAGTCCTATGATGTCCTGTGCGTCAGAGGGGGGTGGGGTCACCAGGTGGCCCCGCCCCCCGTTATTTAAGAAACGTCAGACGAGGAGACGCGTCACACAGCGGGAGCCTCCCTCCATGCCAGCATGGATGCGGAGTGGCCCGGAGAAGAAAATGAAGAAGAGAAGAAGAGAAGAAGAGAAGAAAAGAAGAAGATGAAGAAGAAGATGAAGAAGATGAAGAGAAGAGCAGGAGCCGCACCCATGCTATGGGTGCGGAGCGGCCCGAGGAGAAGGAGATAAAAGACGCCGCGGAGGAGATGCTGGACGAGAATGCCGGAGGAAGAACCAGAAGAGACAGAAGAACAAGAAGAAGAAGAAGAAGATAAAGGAAGATAGAAGAAAGAAGAAGCATTTAAATAAAGGAATTGTCAAAAACTGTCTCTTATTATTTTTAACATTTTTGACAGTTTTTTAGTGAAATGGTAGGGGTAAAGTACCCCCTTACCATTTCACACGGGCAGGATCTGGGGATCCCCTTGTTAAAGGGGGCTTCCAGATTCCAATAAGCCCCCCGCCCGCAGACCCCCACAACCACCGGCCAGGGTTGTGGGGATGAGGCCCTTGTCCTCATCAACATGGGGACAAGGTGTTTTGGGGGGCTACCCCAAAGCACCCTCCCAATGTTGAGGTCATGTGGCCTGGTACGGTTCAGGAGGGGGGGCGCTCTCTCCTCCCCCCTCTTTTCCTGTGGCCTGCCAGGTTACGTGCTCGGATAAGGGTCTGGTATGGATTTCTAGGGGGACCCGACGTTTTTTTTTTTTTTTTTTGGCGCGGGATTCCCCTTAAAATCCATACCAGACCTGAAGGGCCTGGTATGGAATTTAGGGGGACCCCACGTCATTTTTTTAAAAAATTTTGGCAGGGGCTCCCTTTAATATCCATACCAGACCTGAAGGGCCTGGTATGGAATTTAGGGGGACCCCCACGTCATTTTCTTTTTAAATTCTGGTTCGGGGTTCCCCTGTGGGGAATTCCCATGACGTTTTTATCAATGAACTTCTATGTGTATTGTCGGACCGGCAATGCAATAGCCGCGAGGGAAAGGGAAACATGCGCCCCTTTACAGGCATACTATAGACACCCCCCAGCTACGAAATTTAAAGGGATATTACACTTTTATTGTTTGACTTTAAGCATTATTAAAATCACTGCTCCTGAAAAAAACGGCCATTTTTAAAACTTTTTTTGCATTGATCCATGTCCCCTGGGGCAGGACCCAGGTCCCCAAACACTTTTTATGACAATAACTTGCATATAAGCCTTTAAAATTAGCACTTTTGATTTCTCCTATAGACTTTTACAGGGTGTTCCGTGGCATTCGAATTTGCCGCGAACACCCCAAATTGTTCGCTGTTCGGCGAACTTGCGAACAGCCAATGTTTGAGTCGAACTGCACTCCTGTTCTTTCATGTTCTGTTGACAGGTTTAAGTGTGCAAAAATTGTCTCATGGAATGTGAGAGGACTGAACAACAAATATAAAAGAGCATCCATATTTCAGTTCCTTAAACAGTCTAAGCCGCATATCACCTTCCTGCAAGAGACCCATCTAGATGGTAGTATGGTCCTGGCTATGCGCAGACCCTGGGTTCAAAAATCTTTTCATGTGACTTTTTCCACATTCGCCAGAGGCGTCTCAATTCTTATCAGCAAGGCCCTGCCATGTACTATACATCAGGTGTTCTCGGATCCAGGGGGTAGATATGTGGCTGTTCTGTTGGATGTTCATCATTATAAAATGTTACTAGTGAATGTATATCTGCCTCCTCCTGTAAACATTCAAATTTTATATGATTTATTTACCAGATTGGCTCCCTTTGCTCAACTCCCTCTTATTATGATGGGAGATTTCAACGCTATTTTAGATGCGTTGGACTCCTCAAATCCAGGGAGAGTGGGTTCTGGTGAGCTTCTGTCCTGGGCTGCAGTGACTAGGTTGACAGAGTTGTGGCGAGCTAGAAATCCATCGAGCAGAGTCTACTCTCATGTCTCACAGACCCACCGCTCATCGGCCAGGATTGACATGGCGTTTGGAAACCAGGCCTTGTTACCATTTGTGAAGGACATAGCTTACTTGGCGGGGGGTTTATCTGATCATTGCCCTCTGTCCCTTGACATCAGTATGCCCGGTGGAAGGGGGGCAGGGGGTTGGCGGCTGTCCCCAGGATGGCTGCAAAATGAGCAGGTATCTGCCTGCTTACAGGAGTCTATAGCCTCTTACTGGTCATCTAATGAGAATACAGCAGACCCTCCAGTGGTTTGGGATGCATTTAAGGCAGTGATAAGGGGAGAATGTATTTCGGCGATAAAAGCTGAAAGGGTGGCTCACAATGCTGAGGTCGCCAGGTTACAGGACGACGAGAAGGAATGTGTAGAGAGAGACATGCTGGCAGTCCTTCTGAGTCCACATATTTGTCTCTGATGGAGGCTAGGCGTCTTCTCTCTCTACATTTCTCGGATCTGGCTCATACCGAGTTGAGACACAGGGCTAACTTAGTTTTTGCAGAAGGCGATAAAAATGGAAAATTACTGGCAAGGCTGGTGGCAGTTGATAAACAAACAACAAACATCCCAGTATTTAGAGGGCAGGATGGCACTATGATCAGGGACCCCTTGGGTATACTTTAGGAAATTTAGAAACTTCTTTTCTGAACTCTATGCTCCTATACCGAGGTATGATCAGGCAGATTTGAATGCTCTTTTGGATACGCTGACCATCCTGAGTTTATCTGAAACTGATAAAGTGGAATTAGATAGTAAAATCACCACCAGTAAGGCTACAGGACTGGACGGCCTCCCCGCGGATTTTTATAAAAACTTTGCTTACGAATTAGCCCCAGACTGAACACACTCCTGGCCAAATGTTTAGAGCAGGGCAGTCTTCCGGCCTCTATGCTAGATGCCTATATGGTGCTATTACTGAAACCGGGTAAAGATCCCTTAGATTGTTCTTCATACAGGCCAATCTCCCTCTTAAACTCGGACCTGAAGATACTAACGAAGGTATTGGCCAACAGACTGGCCGGGGTGATGCCCGGTAAATCCACTGACACTTGTTTCGACATAGAAAAGGCATTCGACTCAATTGATTGGTCGTATATGCTCTGGGTGCTGGAGGTGATGGGGTTCGGCAGCATTTTTAGGAGGTGGATAACGTTGTTATATTGCAATCCCAGAGTAGCAATTAGATTGGGTCAGAACACTTCTCCCTTCTTCTCGGTGGGCAGGGGCACCAGGCAGGGGTGCCCTCTGTCCCCATTTTTATTTGCGCTTATGATGGAACCCTTAGCAGTAGCACTCAGAACGTCTAGTGAAGTCAAAGCAATTAGAGTGGGTTCCATTAAGGAATGTCTAGCTTTATATGCGGATGACATGCTCTTGTTTTTGGAGGACCCTGGACCATCACTGCAGGCGGTTCTAAAAATTTTAAATGATTTCACAGTTTTTTCGGGACTAAAGGTGAACTGGAGCAAATCCTCCATTTTGCCATTAGATGTTGGGGCCAGGAAAGAGGCTGTCCATAATCTGCCGCTGAAGTGGGTTTCTTCCATCAAATACTTAGGAGTTAAAATTACTGCAGACAGTGCTGAATATGTGACTCAAATCTACTGCCCCTATTGTCCTTTTTTAAGCAGAAGGCACAGGCCTGGCAAAGGCTCCCTCTGTCACTGATAGGGAGGATAAGTTTATTGAAAATGAAAATTCTTCCAGTCATACTCTATTTTTTGAGACACGCTCCGGTACGGCCTCCCAAATCCTTTTTTAAAAAACTAGAGGGCATAACCAGTTCATTCATATGGGCCCCCAAACAACCATGCATAGGACTTAAGGTACTTCAGGAACCTTGGGGGCAGGGGGGTTTGGCCTTGCCTGACTGGAAGAAGTATTACCTAGCTGGTCAAATGGTATTTGTCCATAAATGGTTGACATCTGATGATGGAGATTCAGCAACTGTTGTGGAGGCAGCTCACTTGGGGTCATATGAGACCCTCCGGTGGGCCATTCACAGGGGTGTTGGGTCGGAGCTTCCTTTGACATTGGCCATGAAGGCCACTATTAAGGCTTGGGGGGAGGCAGTGGTGTTGGCGTGCCCGAGCTACTTGGGTTTCTCACCTCAGACTCCCCTGTGGGGGAACCCCAAGTTGTCTCAATTCTACTCCTTTCAGGATCCCATGGTGTGGGTGGTCAGGGGAATTGAGTTGCTAAAGGATATCATCAAAGAAGGAATACTTCTCACTTTTGAACAGCTAAAGACTAAGCATAACCTCCCTAACTCATATTTCTTCAGATACATACAGCTTCATCACGCATTTCAAGCCCAATTCAGAGATAGGGCGGTGGAGTCCATCCCATCCGCTTTAGAAGACATGCTCATGGTAGAAGACCTCCCTAAAACTTTGTCGGCTACATATAAAGAACTGTTTAAGAAAAGTCCGACGGCAATGGCTAAATGTAGGGAGCGTTGGGAGAGTGAAGTCCCTGATATGGATGGGGAGGACTGGAATGAAATATGGGTGCATCCCTTCAAATATTTAGTCTCTGCAAGAAACAGGCTCATACACTTTAAATTTTTACACAGAATTTATTTTACACCGGCCAGATTGGCTGTAATCTACCCATCAGTCTCTTCGGCTTGATGGAGATGTGGATTTTCACCGGCAGATGCCAAACATATTTTCTGGGATTGCCCGCACATTAAGACGTTCTGGGAAGGAGTAATAACATGTATAGAAGAAATTTTAAGTATACCTATCCCATTGTCCATTAGAGTATGTTTGTTGGGCCTAGTAGAGGAGGTAGTTCCATCCAGAGCTCTTAGAACATTATTAAACATTCTATTTTTCTATGCAAGAAAAGCCATATTATTTAAATGGAGGAATTCCGCTCCCCCTGGTGTTTCATTTTGTAAGGGTCTCGTAAATTCCATGATGCCAGGCAACGTACCAATCTAGAGGGTGCGGAAAAAAGTTTGACAAAGTTTGGCAGGCTTGGTTTGGCACAGAGGTTACGGCTGGATAGTTCTACCCTAGATCTAATATGAGATAAAGTCATAGTCATGGGATACTGATATAGCCAAATACATTTGGAGGGGTGGGAGTTACTGGTAGTTGTGTCCTTTGGTTCATAAATTAGCTAACCATTAAGTAAGGTGCAGTGCTTTGGGGAGTATAATAAACTCATACATTCATATTTACATAGTTTTACTTCAGATGGCCCCCATTGGTAAAATAAAGAGAAGTCATTTTTCTTAATTGTAGTGAACTGTGGTATGGGAGGTTGGGGGGGGTGGTAGGTATAAGATGTCGCCTGTGTTGGGTAGACAAATGTTGGTTTTATGTTGACCATGTTGGTAAAGGAATGGCCGGTGTTGTGCCGGTTACTCCACTAGTTGTGTATGTTTATATGTTCAAAAAATTTAATAAACAGAATTTATAAAAAAAAAATTAATACTGCCGCTGCCTCTGCCTCTTTCCCTCCTGAAATGTTGGAAACATTAATTATCACTTTGCCGAAGCCGGGGAAGGATCCACATTCACCTTCAAATTTCAGACCGATTTCACTCCTTAACATGGATGTGAAGCTATATGCAAAACGGATTGCCTTACGTATGGTCACTATCATCCCCACACTTATACATCCAGATCAAACGGGCTTTACCCAAAATAGACAAACGTCAGATGCTACTCGAAGGTTGGTGAACATTATCCACATGGCTGAAGTGCAGAAGAAGCCTTCTCTGCTCCTGAAACTGGAAGCAGAGAAGGCCGCCTTTGATCGCATACACTGGCGATATTTAGCCAGAGTGGTAAATTAATTCGGCTTTGTCGGAAACATTTTTACAGCCATTATGGTTTTATATTCTAATCCATCCACCAGGGTATATATGTCAGGAGTATTATCTAAGCCGTTTACTATATGTAACGGAACCTGGCAGGGGTGTCCACTGACCCCCTTAATATTCAACGTCTTGATGGAACCCCTGGCTATCTATATATGAAATCTCCCACACATCAAAGGCTTCCGGGCTGGCGATGGGACCCATAGTATAAGTTTATTTGCAGACGATATAATCTTGATTATAACAGAGGTGGAGTCTTCCCTGGCTGCAGCACACGACACACTGGCTATGTTCAATCGTATCTCATATTATAAAGTTAATGATAGCAAATCTCACATACTAGGTTTAGGAATTAACTCAACATTGAAACTAAGCTGGAAACGAGATACCCATATTCTTGGAGTGATAAAGGGATACAGTATTTGGGCATAACATTGACAGCACACACTAACCAACTGATCGAGGCAAATTATACCTCATTCCTTACTAAACTCAAACCCAAGCTACAGATCCTGTCGAAAGTAGAGTTGACATGGTCTGGAAGATTGACCGTCCTTAAAATGACCTTATTACCTCAATTTATATACTTGGTCCCAACCCTTCATATTCCTATCCCCGACTCATTCTTTACTAAAGCCCAATCTATGGTGAATAGCTTCCTATGGCAAGGGAAAAAGGCCAGATGTGCTTTAAAAAACTAATCAAATCATGACATATGGGAGGGATAGGGCACGTTCTCTTAAAAGACTACTATCTAGCCGCCTTCCTTGCAAAAGCAAGACAATGGTTCCCACACAACAATACATCTAGGTGGCGCGAATTGGAGATTCACCAATGCCCACACACAAACTTAACTGACTTATTATTAACTAGTAGTTTTATGGCCAAGACCCCTGTGGGTATTTCACCACCAATGTATGCAACAATTCAAGCTTGGAGAACTTTACTAAATACTCCAATAGGTGATACACCTTCTAATTCTATTCCTTTGACTATATCCAGTCTACAACTCATGATCCCAAATTTAAAAATTAAACATTGGAGAGCTAAAGGTATCACAAATGTCACGGATATAAAAGTGGGCTCTGCAACTAAGACCTTCAGAGCATGCCAATTAGAGTTTGGACTGATCTCGGAAGATATGTATACTTATATCCAAATCTCACATCTGATATCAAAAATCCCTGACGTATCTATCCACTTGCCATGGAAAGTGTTTCTTTATCTCACAAACCCCACTTCCTCAATCAAAGGAATTTCCCTACTATATAACATTCTAAACCAAAAAACAATTTTCGCCAAAACTCCCTCCATGAGAACGTGGGAAATAGATTTATCACTCTCATACTCCAAGGAGCAATGGCAAGTAGCAATATCCTCTACTTATAAAGCCACCAAAAGTGCTAATCTATGGGAACTATACCAAAAATTACTATTAAGGTAGTATTTAACACCTACAAGAGTAGCAAGGTTCTCATCGCAGACGTCCCCATTGTGCTGGAGAGGTTGTGGTCACAGAGGCTCACTGATACACATATTTTGTAAATGCCCCTCACTGTGAGTCCTCTGGTCCGGCGTCTTCAGCACAATAGCTATTATTACGAATGTCCATATACCCCAAAACCCAGGATTTGCCATTCTATTCCTAGGAATAGGAATATTCCCACCCCGGTTTAGAAAGATTGTTTCACACGTCCTCTTAAGCACCAGATCGGAAATAGCTAAAGGCTGGAAAAAAGAGGAGGTTCCAACTATTACAGAAGTCCTCAGAACTTCTCATCTACACATCTCGTATAAAATAATGTTTGCTTCCTCGCAGGCACAACAGCAAGACTGTAAACCATGGTTAGAATGGTATGCGAAATATAGAGTTTAATCAATGATATACCTTTCATATACACAATAAGACTCCCTCGCTATAAGTCACATCCTACTTTTTCTGTTTTTTCTTATTTTTCGTATTTCTTTTATTTACATCGCACTACACATAGTTATACGCCTACGAATACCCGATCTTAAGGGAAATAATCAGGGTTAACATCCAACTGAGGGCAAGCTGTGTGCTGTGGCTCATGTCGCTCAGAAATATGTTACAAGATTTAAAGATGGGGCCTAGCTTCCTTCGCCTAAAGGTGCAGTGAGTTTCCTTGAGGGGTGCCGGGGTTGAGGTCTCTAGGTACCAGAAACGAAGCAGGACAAAATATAAAAACAATAAGTAGTAACTTGCTCTACTTGAATACATGGATTAATCGCGTTACTTATGAGTTACATATGCTGGTGTAT
This sequence comes from Aquarana catesbeiana, assembly GCF_042186555.1. Taxonomy (NCBI): domain Eukaryota; kingdom Metazoa; phylum Chordata; class Amphibia; order Anura; family Ranidae; genus Aquarana; species Aquarana catesbeiana. Next base: position 725,520,213 of record NC_133326.1, on the reverse strand, counting down.
ACACCTATGAAAACCCGACTTGTAAAAGCCATCTTAAGAAGATAAATGTTTGCATTGTCGTACTTGTAAACTATGTCACAATATCTTGTTCATGTTTGTTTAATTATTATTATTTTATTACGTATCTGTTCTACAAAATAACTGGAAAATTTAAATAAAAATGTACTGTTCTCATGAAAAGTGAAGTAAACTTTCTAGCAATTTTGAATGGTCCAGGGAAGAAGCAGCCTTTACAGGAACATATTGAGGCTATTGCATCTTTACCTGTATCAACAACATTCAAATCATTGAGACAATTTTTGGGTTTAGTAAATTTCTCCAGAGATTTTATCGACTGATTGGCAGAGAAGGTGAAACCGCTATACGATTTGTTAAAACATAAAGAGGAGAATGAATTTGGTCCTTGGACAGAAGTCCAGCAAAAAGCTTTTGAAATGTTGAAAAATGATTTGCAGTCAGCTCCTGCATTAGCTACTGTGGATAAACAAGTACCATTTGCAAGTGCATGCTTCAGAAATTGCCATCTCAGCTGTTTTGCTTCAGAAACAGGGAGAAGATTGGAGAATTCTTGGGTATTTTTCTTGTTTGATCACTCCTGTGGAGAAGGGTTTCGACGAATGTGTCTGGCAATTAATGGGTGTACATTATGCGGTAAAAGCAACAGAACATATAGGAGGATTTAGGATTGTAGGATTTAACAAAATCATTTTACAGACCCCAAATAGAACCTTGAAGTTCCTTTTTGAGAAAAATGTTCCTGGAGTCTCCAATCAAAGATTTTTTCAATGGTTGTTGGCTCTGTCATCTAAACAAATACAGGTTGAACACAATGCAAAGCATATCCTTCCTCAGTTGATGGAAAGACAATGGGCTAGAACATGAATGTTTGTGTGACTCACAAACATGAGACTCACTCTCCTCTTTGACGTAGAGAGGCAGAGAAAATTGATGAACCTGTATTTGTTGATGATTCAAGATATTGTATGACAGGTAATTATTACAGTGGGTATTCAATTTGGTATCCAGAGCATAATCTTGCCATACAACACAAGTTGCCAGGACATTTTTCAGCTCAACGAGCTGAACTTGAAGCAGTAAAAACAGTATTGACAATTGACAAGGAAGAGAATAGATGTCCACTAGTGATCTATAGTAATAGTTCATCTCTTAGATTGTAAACTCTAAGGAGCAGGGCCCTCTGATTCCTACTGTATCAAAGTGTATTGTATTTGTACTGTCTACCCTCAAGTTGTAAAGCGCTACGTAAACTAATATGTTGTTCGTTCTCTTACTGATTATCTATCTATTTGGAAAAGTAGAGGTTTTGTAGATTCATCCAATAAGACCCTTGTGCAGAAAGAGACACTTGAATCAGTTTTTGAACTTGCAGAGAAAAATCCTCTTGCATATGCTATTGTAAAAATTCCATCACATAAAAAAGACAATAGTGAGTTAAATGTAGGCAATCGAACAGCAGACACTTTAGCAAAGGAAGCAGCTTTGCATGGAGAATAAGTGATTTAACCTGAATCAGTTCCAGTTAATGTTATGAAGAAAACAGACACACAGATTCCCTCATTTGCAGAGGCACAGAAAAGGGATGCTTCTCTTTTTTTCTTCTTCTCTGGGTGACCCAAAATCTTCCTTTGTTTGTGAATAACGGGATCTTGTGTTATGACTTAGATGGGTTTCTGCGTCTTGTTATACCACAACACCTACATGTGGAATTCACTAAATTCAATCATGAAAGTTTAGGCCACATTGGTAAGCAAAAATTGCTTGAAATTCTTACAGAGAAGTTTAATTGGGACAAAATGGAAGAGACTGTAGACAGTGTAATTAAATCTTGCCTGATTTGTGCACAAGTGAATCCTAGACCAAAGGGTCAGAAACCTCCTTTACAAAGAATTCCTCCAGCAGATGGACTTTGGTCCACTATACAAATAGATTATATAGGACCATTACCATCAGGGAAAAATGGATTTAGATTTGCTTTAGTTTTGATTGACATTTTTTCAAAGTGGATTGAGATCTTACCCGTTCGCAAAGATGATGCTTTAACAGCTGCTAGGATGCTAATTAATTATTTTTCCTGTTTGGGGTATACCAACAAACCTCAGTAGTGACGGAGGATCCCACTTTACAGGTAAAATCATGCAGGCAATGTGTAAAATCTTGGGAATAGAACAGAAATTTCAAGTATCATATCATCCACAGTCTGCAGGTATTGTGGAAAAAATGAATAGGACTATCAAATCTAGAATTGCAAAAATGTTGTTAGACAGAGGAAATACTTGGGTTGATGCTGTACCATTTGTTCTGATGAGTATCAGAAACACAGCATCTTCAGCAACTCGGTATTCTTGTTCTGAATTAATAACAGGAAGGAAAATGCCGCTTATGTTTCCCAATAACCTTTTTTGTCTACGCCACAAAGAGAGGCAATAGAGAAAACAAAATGGTTACAGATGTTACAGGACAATATGAACAATATTTTGCCACATGCAGCTACTTGTATGAAAAAAATGGTTTCTCCACATATTTTTAAGTTTGAGAAAGGAGGACATCTTATGATAAAAATTTTCAGGAAAAGTGGACCGTGGCAAAGTAATTGGGAAGGTCCATTTGACATCTTGGATGTTTAAGTTGTAATGGTGCAAGTCCAAAGACCTCTCAATTCAGTGAAAAATGCACGTAGAAAACAAAGTGGGTGCACACTGATCAATGCAAATTGTATATGCCGAGATAATGATGCTGCATTTCTTTTTTCAGGAATGATTTAAAAAAATTTGACCTGGAGGAATCATGGATTCCAAAAAGAAGGAAAGATGACAACAAAAGAAAAGTTTTAAAGAGAGAAGACTTCATCATCACAGCATTAATCTTTTCTCTAGTGACAATTTTATCTGTGGTAAAATATATCACAAACTGTTCCAGGATTGAAGATGTATACAAAAAAGACATTACATTATTCAGAAATAGAAGAGAAGTAGACATTGATATCAATAAAGATAACAAAAGCGAGCAAGATGCTTATATCAATACAGATGTTAAAAGTGATAAAAACATTGATATTAAAGCGGATGAGGACTCCAGATTTTCTTTTTTTTTTACAGTTAAAAATTCCCATCTTTCTAATGTTACACTCACTTTTATTGTTCTTTTCCTCCATCCATGTCTGTTTTTCTTTAAAATCGTAGCTTATATAAATAATATACTGCAGTTTTCATCTTGCTTGTGGGCATTTGAAGCCCACAAGCAATCACTTCTTGGTTCCAGTACATTAGATGTACCAGCATTCCTTGCTGGTTCCTGCGCATGCTCAGTGGTAACTGCGCCGAGCAACGTAAACATCTTTGTTGCCATCACAACGGGGGGCATCTTAGGAAGTTCTCGCCCCCGTTGTGATGCGAAGCTATCTCAGAACGAAATCCCGCGAGATTTTGCGGCGGCTCTCCGTACTGACTCCTGGAATGAATGACACGAGATCCCAGGAGACAGTGCGGTGAGGACAGGAAATGATGCGAATACCCACAAAATCCCCGCCCACAGCCGCAGGGACATAAGCCAGGCAACATAGAATGGGCCACATATCTTAAGGTATGAGCAAAAAAAAAAAAAAAAAAAAAGGTCCATTGAGCACTCTCTATACTCGCTATATTTAGAAACCAGTAAGCTTAACTTGCAAAATTGTGTTAAGATCCGCTTTAATGCAGATGACAAAAGTGATAAAGACATTGATATTAATACAGATGACAAAAGAGATAAATTTAGATATACTAATATCAATACAGCTAAATATTTGTTTGGATATGTATCGTGGGACAGGGATATGATTGCTGTATAGAATTGTATTTCATTCATAGTAATGATGTTGAAGTCAAAGTTAAAATAGAATCTAAAACAACATTTGTTAAAATGCAGGGATCTTATAAATACAATAACAGAACCAGAGCCTTTGAATGTAATATAATGGAAAGGGGTTTCTGGTCAGTATTTGGAAAGGTAATGATTCAACAATTTGGTCTGGAGATGTTACTAATAATATGGTAAGGTCTGGGGAATTACTTTACCCAGAAGACCAATTTTATTACCTATTACAAAATTTTGTAAAAATATTAGATCCAGAACATTTACGTAAATATAATAGGAGATGAAAAAGGGGACATTGTAAGAATATGGGATTTTAACCACTTGCTTACAGGGCACTTAAACCCCCCTCCTATCCAGACCAATTTTCAGCTTTCAGCGCTGACGCACTTTGAATGACAATTGCGTGGTCATACAACACTGTACTCAAATGAAATTTTTATCATTTTTTTCCCCACAGAGTTTTCTTTTGGTGGTATTTGATCACCTCTGCGGTTTTTATTTTTTGTTAAAAAAATGTAAAAATACCGAATTTAAAAAAAAAAAAAAATTATGTTTTTTTTATATTTTGTTATAAAATTTTAAAAAGGGTAATTTATCTCCTTCATTGATGTATGCTGATGAGGCAGCACTGGTGGGCACTGATAGGTGGCAGTGATGGGCACTGATGGGTGGCAGTAATGGGCACTGATGGGTGACAGTGATGGGCACTGATCTGGTACATTGATAGGCAACACTGCTAGGTGGCACTGATTGGCACCACTGGTGGGCATTGATAGGTGACACTTGTGGGCATTGATAGGTGGCACTTGTAGGCATTGATAGTTGGCAGTCATGGGCATTGATACGTGGCACTGGTGGGCACTGTGGGCACTGTCAGGGGGCAATGTCAGGTGGCACTGGCAGGGGGTATTGGTGGCACAATTGAGGCATTATTGCCTCCTCCTCTTTGGGACCGATGTCCCTTGCTAACAAACCGGTGATCGGCTTTTTTTTCTCCTTGCACTGTCAGTGCGAGGAGAAACAAAAAACAATCACAGACCTTTTGTTTTGATCATGTGATCAGCTGTCATTAGCTGACAGCTGATCACATGGTAAGGGGCCGGGACCGGCCCCTTACTTGGATTGGTGATCAGCCTAGTCTCAGTAACTCGATGATCACTTTGCGCTCGGTGCACGTCGTGCAGGGCGAGTGCAGGGCGTGTGCACAGGGGAGGCCATCATATGACGGCCTCCCGGGAATTAAGGTCCACGCTGTAGCCGTCATTTGGCTATAGCGCGGATATCAAGCGGTTAAAGTATCAAGAAAATTAGCTCAAATAAGTGTTAACATTAGTATTACTATGGTAGATATGATTGTTACAGAATTAAAGTATCTCCACAGTCATTCACTCAATCATTGAAGACAAAGATAGTTTGCATTTGGTATGTAGTACACAGATATATTTACCTCAAAGTTCATTGTTAACTTGGGAAAGGAATGGTGAATTTGTGGGTAGCTTTCTTCACAGTACTACTAATATAATTCATAAAGGATTTTTGGTAGTGTGAATTGGATTAATGATAAATGTATCTATCATGAAATAAGTGTATCATTAAATGATACCAGTATATATGAGTGCTGTATATCAATAGATAATTATCAGTTGAAATGTGCTAATGCAAGTGTTGTTGTAATGTCTCCAAGGAAAACTCCATGTATTGATAAGAAAAGTGTTCCTGCTAATCCTTTCCAGATTAACCATTTCTAATCCAGAGCTCTCTTGAGAGAAGGAAAGTTTGTCATTATATTGTGGAACTTTAATATTTTAGAATGGAAAACTTCTACAAGGTTTCTGCAATGTCAAGGACAATTGGTTAATATGGAATTGGGTATTGAAAGATGGTTTGGAATTAATAGTAGGAATCATAACAGAAATAAGTGGTATTGTTGAAGGTATGTTAGGAGGATTCAGTACTTTTGGAAGCATAACAAATAGTATGGATATTAACGCTTTAAAGTCTGATCTTGAAACAGCTGGTTTAGTGGGAAGTAAAGGGATTAAGAAACATATTATTTAAAACAGATATTATAAGATATGGTTATTAAAACAGCTAATGTAATGGGTCCATCTTTATTACATCTTCAAAATATTACTCTTAATTTAATGACAAGTGAACAACATTCTCATATAGCCAGAGCATGCTTAGAGATCCAGACTGAATATTTCATTAATTTTAAAATAATTGTACAAGCATTTCAGAGTGGAATAACTCCTCTTGGCATTTTACAGAATTTACCCAGAGAATATGTATATGCAATAAATCATACCGATTTATGGGTAAATAAAAGGATAGGCTGCAATCAGGATGTATGTTATAGTTCTATGATTCCAATAGCAGGGAAAGAACAAATATTGGTTCCAATTACTGTCTTGAGATTACCTGTCAGCAATACACAATTTATATATTATAAATTACAGTATACAGATTTTGCGTTTAATAATGACAATTCTGAATTAGAACAATTAGATCTGTCATTATGTTTACAATTCCAGTCTAAAGTTATTTGTTTACCTAATCAGGACAAAAGTATATTTCATTCTTGTTATCATAATCATACATTATGTTCAGCAAGAATAGAAAAAGTTAAAAACTACTTCTGAATGAATTACCCTTGTAGATAAAAATAAGGTTTGTTTTCTATTTTTTATTTATTTATTTATTTATTTATTTTTAATATCTTTATTGATTTTTCTGTATCAAAAATATAACATATAGCGTGGATACAACCTCACTGTATCATTAAAATACACAATTTCTTAATACATTCTTAACAAAAACCCCTACTTCCAACCCACCCCACCCACCCCACACTTTATCCCTCTCCCTCCCCATCTAACTTTCTCACTCCAAATCTATCCTATTCTTTTCCACTGATCCTCCTCTCCCGATATGTGTCTATCTTATGCTTCCTCTACTATGGTTTATAACCTATGCTCCCATTATTTCTGCAAATCTTATTGTTTGCTTATAATCAAAAAGAACAAAATAAATTTGCGCTTACTCAATTGTGCAAGCAGCTAACACGGCAAATAGAAATTTTGCTATAAACAACAAATGTAACAAAGTGTAGCGCTAAAGATATAAATATACATAAAAAAAATAAAGTGATGAAAAAATCTCTAATATTTGTAAATGTTCATCATATGTATTGGTGAATCATAGTCCATCATTGTATGAAGCCATTGTGGTCACCATGTGCGTAAGCAAGTAGATAGTGAAAAAACCACCACTGAAGTAAATGGAGGCCTACCAGAAAGTTTGAACCCAAAACAGCGTATGCTGTATGGGTCAAACCAGCCTGTATTGCCCACCAGCAATGGGAAGGAAGCTGTAGTAATCGGCCAAAAATGTAGTCCTGGAAGCCTTCGGGGAGTGATGATGCAGCACACCTGCTTAGAGAGTATTAGTCTTTTCAAACAGCGGTGAGACGTTCGGTCTCCAGCCCTTACTGAAGAAGTCATGGTGGTGTAGCAGTCCTTTCGATGTAACGCGTATAGGGGTAAGGAGTTGCAGTGGCAGCGTCATCCCGCGAGCATCTTGTAGTTTTTATGCATCCTGAGCCCGCTTTGCTTAAGTGCTGCTTTTGTGAGTAACGTTTTAATGAGGAAATAAACTGTTTTGATATACAGAGAGCACTAGATTTTGCCTTTTCTATTCCCATGTGCACTGGACCCCATTGAGGGAATTTGTACTGGCTGGTATCCATCTAATCAGCCAGAGGCAGCACGGAAGGAATAGGAGTTCCATGACCAGCTGATCCGTTTGTATCCCAGAGAGGGAACCTGCTTTTTTTTGACCTTTTGGTGAAACAGGGGTCAGAACGTGAGAAGAACGTCGAAGGAAGCTGCAGGAATACCTGACAGCAAAGGGGAAACCTGAAAATAACAAACCATACCTAAAGGACAGCACCAACTTACAACCCGCAAGGTGGCAGCAGCCTTCTAAACAGACACCTCTGTGAAGACTCCTAGGACCTCATCCCCTGTTGGCTACCAAGGCTTCCCCTCTATTGCCGTTGGGCAATATAAGCTTGTCTGATCCATACAGCGTATGCTGTTTTGGGTCCCAACCTTCCGGTAAGCCTCCATTCACTGGTGGTGGTATCTTCACAATCCTTTGTTTATATATATGACACTTTCGTGAAGGCTTCCAGGATTACATTCTTGGCCGATTACTACAGCTTCCTTCCCATTGCCGGTGGGCAATACAGGCTGGTTTGACCCATACAGCAAACTTTCTGGTAGGCCTCCATTTACTTTGGTGGTGGTATTTTCACTATCTACTTGCTTAGGCACATGGTGACCACAATGGCTTCATACAATTATGGACTATGATTCACCAATACATATGATGGACATTTACAAATATTAGAGATTTTTTCATCACTTTATTTTTTTATGTATATTTATATCTTTAGCGCTACACTTTGTTACATTTGGAAAATGGAAGTATGGCTAGATGGGTTACATCAGATGCAGCACCTCATCCCAAAATAACTTAATAATTAATCAATAGGGAGGGCAGGGGATTATAACGGTGCCAAAGAGAAAAGTATGAAAATAAGATAGTAGATGTAAAATTACAAAAAATACTTTATTTCACAATGTTTAATACATACAAGAAAAGATAAAATTATTGGCTGCAATTAACATATATATTGTACATGACCACAATGCAGTAGGGTGGGCCAGATAGAGGCGGCCTTCAACGCAAGAGCTCAGTTTCCTACATGTTTCGCCAAGGCATTGGCTTCCTCAGGGAATGGTAAGAGCTTGTTGCAATATATAAGAATCTATGCATGGGAATACAAAAACATCATATAAACAAACAGATAAGTAGACATTGGGATGTAGGCTGTTATGAACAATGATATATGTTGGAGTACATGGCTGGACTGATTCACAAAGGGAGGTAACCTTGCTCGGAGAAGTGTTCAATTGGCTATACCGCCATACATCTATCGCCATTAACTCCCTTTTATTTTTTAGTTCCTGATAAGTGAGTATTTTACCTTTATGCATTATATCTTTTAGTTGTGCATTCTCCTGTTTTATCCAATTACCAAACAGTGTCTCAGTTCCTGGTGTGAAATATTCTGTGTTTTTTAATGGTATTAAAGGTGAGTTATATTCCCACTTCTCCCTTTTATGTATATTATCCCATATTTTTTGTGCATTTCTCGTGATAGTGTGTGTGTCTTTACTAAGATTCCTATATTGTGCCAGAATCCATATTATTTTACCCAATGTGGCCGTGCTTATTGTACATTCCATCTCAACCCATCTCTTTTCCTTATTATTTTTTACTTATTCAGTTAATCGTGACATTATGATTGCATTATAATAGTCTCACCTTCTCCTTAGTTAACTGTCTCATCATTATTCGTGATTTTATTCCCTCTCCATATAAACCTTAAGAACACTGTTTGTATTGTTTTAAAAAAAAGCTGATGGGAGGGGGATCAGGAGCATTTTCATCTTGCACAAAATTTTAGGCAGAATAACCATTTTAAAGATATTGATTCTTCCCTTCCAGGACAGTTGTCCTGGTGAAATTTTATTTAACTGTTTTGATGTCATTCAGTAGTGGGATAAAGTTTACTTGATATAGAGTCTCCCTAGAAGTTGTTATCTCGATGCCTAGGTATTTCAATTCTTTCTTTCCCCAGACAAATGGAAAATCTTTTTGATAGGCGAGCACTTCTTATTTTGGTATATTAAAAGTTAAGGTTTCTTGAAATTAGAAATCTCCCGGTACTCTTTCAGGGTTTTCATAAGGTTTGGAAGAGATATCGTTAGACATGTTATATAAAATAAAATATCGTCCTCGTAGGCCGCGATTTTATGCATTTCCTCCCTTACTTTTATCCCCACTGATATCTGTATTCTGCCTTATCATCATCAGGAGGGGTTCCAGCGTTAACACAAACAATAGGGGAAATAATGGACACCCCTGTCTGGTGCCATTATACATTTCGAACGATCCTGACACTGTCCCTTTTACCCTCATCCTTGCTGTAGGTCTGTTATACAGTGCCTTTATCCAACTGATCATTTTCATTCCTAGTTCTATTTCTTCCCACGTACTCTGCATAAAACCCCAGTCTACCCTGTCAAAAGCTTTCTCAGCGTCGATTGACAAGAGTAGTCCTGGAGCCCTACTTGTAAGGATATCTTAGCTTGCTGTCTTCCATTTTAGCTATACACCCTCATATCCATTTTAGAATAGATATGTATATGTGAGTTTTATGAAATGTTAAGTTTTGTTTTCTTATAAATGGCCTGACTTCTTTCAAATGATTTGCTAGCCCCTTTCCTGTTAGCCTTTTCCTGTTATTAGTTTCTATATGAGTTAATAGGGCGTTATATTGTTTTCTGCACATGCTCAGTAAATGTTCTATTTTTGTCTTAGAAAATCCTGTAGAATGCCCTATATGTCTGTATTAAAGATATACTGTATGAGAAGGGTTGGACTTTCTTTGTGAAGTCATTTTGCTTATATAAGCTCCAATCTGATTAAATCGATCAGATCATTCTGAGAACTGCATGTCTTGTATGCGTGTTATAACTTTCATCAGAATGGTCTTCAGATCTGAATGGGTTTGAAGGAACACTCTAGGCAGGATATCATACGAGGGTTCACTTGCTTTTAGAACATCCCAACACCCCTTCACTACTATCTTTGATTTTCTGTAATGCCAGTAATGTTCTGGTTCCATTGTCCCTCGCCTCCCTTCCTGGAACGAAACCTACTTGGTCTGGTTGTATTATATTCTGCATTATTTTTTTCAACCTACCTGCCAGGATTTTTGCAAAGATCTTAGTATCTGAATTTAGGAGTGAGATAGGTCTGTAGCTAAAGCATAAAGTGCTGTCTTTCCCCTCTTTCGGAATGACAGCAATGACCGCTTCCAATGCCTCTTTACGCATCCCCTATCCCTTTCATGTAGGAACACAATTTGGGGATTAGGATATCCCTGAATTTTTTATAATAGAAAGTTGTCAGACCATCAGGTCTGGGGCTTTTCCCTGACGGGGATTCTTTTAAAGTTTTTATTATCTCATCCTCTGTTATAGGGGCTTCTAGCAGTCTAAGTTGATCCTCTGAAATTTTCTTAAATCTGGTATCCTTAAGAAAGGCTTTTACTTTCTCCTGTTTCTGTTCTACCTCTTCTTTGGTACCTTGCTTGTTTACTGAGTAAAGTCTACTATAGTATTCCTGAAAAGTCCTAGCAATCTGCTGTTTTATGTACCGGTTCCCCTGTGGTTAATTGCATTTTCTCAATGTAGTTATCAGCTTTTTTTTTCACTAACAGCCTGGCCTTGATGTTTCCCAGGCTTATTCCCATATTGGTACCTTTCTCTTTTAACTAGGTTCTAAGCCGTTCACGTTTCCTGTTCTATTAAATCTCTCATAGCCTCTCTTTTACTACTGAGTTTCAGTAACGGTTCTGTATCTCTTTTGGTTTTATGCAACTGTTCTAAATTGTGGATTTCTTCCATTAAGGTTGATTTATTCTGCTTTGTTCTCTTCTTTCTCTCTGCACTGGCCATAATCAGGATACCACTGATATAGACCTTATGGGCCTCCCACACTAGAGCCTCTGAGATGCCCTTTGTGTTATTAATCCTAAAAAACTGCACTAGTTTCTCTTTAATTTGCTCTTCTATTGCTTTGTCTTGTAATAGGTCTTCATTTAACCTCTACGTGTTACTCCTTACTTGGGCTACTCCTGACTTTAGCTGTAATGTCACAGGCGCGTGATCTGAGAAGGTCATTATGCCGATGTTGGTGCTGACCACAGCCTCCAATAACCTATGCTCTATCAAGAAAAAATCCAATCTGGAATACTTAAAAAAAAAATTCAAAATCCCTGTTAATACTAACACTCCTGCTACTTCCAAACCTCTCAGTCTAGCCTCCTCTTTTGAGCTGAAGCAATGAATACATGCTCCTACTCACTCCAATGGCAACACCTTTGACCTTGTCTTCTCCTACCTATGCACCCTGTGCAACCTCTCCAACAATCCTTTCCCTCTGTCTGATCACTACCTTTTTAGTTTGCTCTCTCCCTGTCTTCCGCCTCCTCTCCCTCTAAACCACCTAACAATTACCTGTAGAAACATTTGTCACCTATCCCACCTTAACTCTTCTCTTCTCTGCTACTGACCACCTCTATGACAAAATCTCACCTCTGTCCTGCCCCAACCTAGTCACTTCTGTCTAAAACAGCTCACTGTAATGCCCCGTACACACGATTGCACATTCAACAACAAAATCCATGTTTTTTTTCCAACGGATGTTGGCTCAAACTTGTCTTGCATACACACGGTCAGACAATGTTGTCGGAAATTCCGAACGTCAAGAACGCAGTGACGTACAACACATACGACGGCACTAGAAAAGGGAAGTTCAATACCAAGTGTGCCACCCTTTGGGTTCCTTCTGCTAATCTCATGTTAGTAGAAGTTTGGTGAGAGACGATTTGCACTTTTCAGCCTCATGCTTTTCCGATCGTTACTGCTCTTCTGTTTGTGCTTGTGCTTTCGTATCTGTTCTTCAGTGCGTGTAGTCAGTTTGCATTTGTTTGTCAGTGCGTATTATTATTATAGTACGTATTTGAGTCCCAGTGCGTTCTTGACCGCTCGTTTCTGATTTTCAGCTCGCTCTTTGCAGGCCTTTCTGATTTTCAGTGCTTTCTGCTAGTTTGATCTGACCAGCCGACCGCTTTGAAGTCATGTTGCGGGTACGTACTCGTTGTAGAGTTCATGCTGTGTGGGGACTTGGTGTTGGGGTTCTTGGTTTGACCCAATCCCAGTCCATGAACAGGGTCGGAAGGAGTTCATGGACAAAGAATTGGTTGCTCCAGCGTGACCAATTCTCTCACATACCTTTGTTGCGAGAGATCCGTGAGAATAATCCTGACAATTTCAGGAATTATCTCTGGATGACGGACCCCGTTTTTCACCGTTTGTTGGCTTTGCTGTCCCCTTACATTAGCAGGCAGGACACATGCATGGGCAAGCCATCACTCCCGAACAGAGGCTAGTCGCCACGTTGCAGTACTTGGCGACAGGGAGAAGTCTGCAGGACATCAAGTTCTCGACAGGCATCTCCCCCCAGGCTCTGGGGGATCATTATTCCAGAGACCTGTTCTGCAATCATTCAGGTCCTGCAGAAGGATTATATTAAGGTAATATTTCTTCTTTAACATCACATTATATGTATTTAATGTTTGCTAATGTATTGTAGTTCTTTCATCATTCCCTAATTACCATGATTGTAATATGCTGTGACTGTCCTCTTTATCCTCATGCATGCTGGAAGTTTTTAAAGTTCCTTTTTTGTCCTTCATGCATATTTGCCTTCACTAACCTTCCCAGCATGATATTCTGGGCCCATACACACCTAGTCTAGTCACTTAACAATGTATTTTGTCAGCTCCATTGTAGTGCTTTACCCTAAACACCCCCTAAAACGTGTACAAATGTTATTTGTGTCCTTAAATTCATGCAGAGTGCCATAGGCTTTTTTTTGGGGTCCCAAAATCATTTTGAACCCTCCCTCCCCCCCCAACCACTAACCAAAACCAATCCTCTATCTGCTAACTTTGCCAAACCCATACACTCTATACCTACCTCTTTTGTGGTCATATTTATGGATGAATTCACCAAAGCAAGTAGTGAAAGGGCCTGCCTGAATACTTTCAAATGGTACTGTTTAAAGTTTTGTTCTCCTATTATCTTCTTGATAGGTAATTGCAGAATGAAAAAAAGTGCTTCAATTTGTACAGTGTGTATTTATATTTTTGTATTATGACAGTTCTTACCTGTCCAGTGGGCTGCCAATAGTGTAAGTAAGGTGGGGCTGGCCAAAGTAACACACATTATGTATGCATTCAGATCTCAATGAAGTGGAGAGGGTTACCTGTCCAAAACATCTCCCCCCCTAAAATTTTTACAATGGGCCATCAGAGGGAGTGAGGAATATGATAAGTGGTCCTTCTCTTTTTGTCTTTAAACACTCCTTCAAATAAATGTTAATATTGATTTTGGCCAAGAATGTTTGTTTCTAATCTGCTTGCAATGTTTATGTGCAAAATGACAATTTTTTTTTCCTGTTTGACTCCACAGTTTCCTTCAACGTCACCAGAATGGCAGACTGTGGCCTCCCGGTTTGCCCAGCGGTAGGACTTTCCCAACTGCGGAGGGGCAATAGATGGGAAATATATCTATTATAACTATAAGGGGTTTAATAGTATAGTGATGTTGGCGGTGGTGTCTGCAACATATGAGTTCCTGTATGTGGATATGGGGAAGAATGGCCAGATGGCTTGGGATTGCCACCTGCTGAAGAGAAGGTGGAAGAACTCCCGTTTGTCTTTGTCGCTGATGAAGCATTTTGTCTGGGTGAACACCTGATGTGGCCGTTCCCAATGTGGATCCTCACCCCGGACCAGAGGGTTTTTAACTACCGGCTGGCCAGAGCCAGAAGAGTGGTGGAAAATGCATTTGGAATAATGGCCAGCCGGTTCCACCTATTCCTCACTGCAATAAACATGGCTGAATATAAAATCAATCATATCATTATGGCATGCTGCATATTGCATAACTTTTTAAGAAAAAATGCATGGAACTACGTGGCCTCAGTTGGGACTGAGGCCGGCTTATTACTAGATACAACAACCCTGATGGCTCTTGAAGCTGGCCGTCCTGGCTTGCCCCCCCAAAGCGCCTGTGAAGTTTGTGAAAAGTAGCTAGAGTACTTTGTGGGTAGGGGGGCCATTGATATGGCACAAAATGTTTAACAAACGTGAAAAATATTTTTTTTTATTTAAACGGAAATAATATTTACTTTGATTTACTGCTTGTGTTTCTTTTAGCTGGCTCCTAGGTTATCCAATGGGCTTTTATTTTTTCCCTTTTTGTTCAATTGTGCAAAAGTAATTTTTTGGATACATGAGGTGACAATCTCTTCTTCAGTGAACTATTATGTTGTGGGTCTGCTACACACACTCACCTTGTTTTTGTTGTTAATGTATGTAATGCATTAATGATAAAAATATTAATCATTTTCAGCACCATGACTGAAATTTGTGGAGGTACAATTTTAACTTGGTGCATCAGTGGCCAATACTGCTTATAGATTGAGGCCTATATTGGGTCAGGATTAGGAGAGTTTTGCCTGACATTAGGGTTTGTCTTGTGTTGTGTCTTGCAGAGAAAACAGATGGGTTCAAAGACCACAACTTCCTCCCAATATTCATTGATAAATACTGTCTGTGGCAGGTGAAACACCCGCATTACAATAACAAAATAAAGAGGCAGGCAGCGATGGAGAAACTGCTGGAGTTGGTGAAGCCGCAGGTCCCCACGGCAGACATCCCCTATTTAAAAAAAAAATTGGTGTCCTGAGGAGCACATATAATCGTGAGCGTACTAAGGTCCAGAAATCCATGAGATCAGGAGCAGCAGCAGATGACATTTATGTCCCCAGACTGTGGTACTATGAGAGACTTCATTTTCTGGCAGACCAGACTGAAGTCAGGGAATCCCTCTACGCTTCCTTCCACCCCAGCTGAGGCCTTCCACCCAGGAAGAAGCGGAGGAGCCCAGCTTGAGCCATATTTCTTGTTGTAAAAAAAAAATTATGTGAAATAGATGTTATTATTGATCACTAATTGGTTATTTAATAAAGTGTTTTATATATCAATAGACAGTAGTAGCCAAAAAGGTTTGGGACAATAATGAAAAATTCTGGGCTCAGAATGATAGTCTTTTCTATTTATTAACATTCAATTTGCAACAGTTATGAGCTGAAAATTGTGTGTGATTGATAAACAATAAGATAAAAGCGATGTCCCTTTTTCATACACAGGAAAGCCTCAGTGAGTAGGAGGCTGTGGGATGTGGCAGCCAGGAGGTGGCAGGGGAATGTGGCACCCAGGAGGTGGCGGGGGAAAGTGGCAGCCAGGAGGTGGCCGGGCCCAGTAGGAGCCTCACAGAATCACAGGTCCCTCCCCTCCGCCTTCCAACCAAAAGGGCCAGGAAGGGGAGTAACGGGGAGGAGGCAGCGCTCAGGCTGATTCGGGATGCTAATGAGGCCCTCAAAGCCAACCCCACTCTCCAAGAGGCCTTTGCATGCATGACTGCATACAAAATGCACCAAATGGAGGAGGGCCAATGCCTCTTGTGTGAGGAACTTATGGTGATCACCCAAAATAAGGGGTTGAGGGGCCAACTCACAACCAAAACACACCTGTGTAAGTTGGACCATCCTCCTCCTTCTACTCCACCTCCTGCCACACCTCCAACACCACAGCCACAGCCTGGAAGGAAGCGTGTAAGGAAGACAAAAAAGTGATGGCCTGGGTTCAGTCTGGTCTGGCAAAAGATGCAGGCTATTGTATGACCAGAGCCTGGGGACATAGATGTCATCTGCTGCTGTTCCTGACCTCTTGGAGTCCTGGACCGGATTGTGCTCACTATTATATTGACTCCTCATGCCACCAATTTTGGCTGGCAAATAGTTCAGCAGTTTCTCCAGCGTTGCATTCCTCTTTATTTTGTTATGAGCCAGAATAAATGGCTATATTTTTTACCAAAATACTTGCCTATGTGTTTTATTTCCAAAAGGACAGTTTGTGAGTAGGCAGGTACATTTCAAAAATACAATGTCAAATTAACAAGGGACACCAAACAATCTCCTTGAGGTTAAAAAATACATGATGATAATAATGGTGTTGTGGTAACTTGACACACAAAATAAAAAATAATAGTATGGAGATCACTATAAAAAAATAAAAAAAAGGAGATCTTGATAAAAAAAAAAATATATATATATATAAAGAAAAATTCTAAACATTATTATGGAGATCTGACAAAAAAATAAATAATATTATTCAGGAGATCACGAGAAATAATAAAGAAATCAGTTTGTGAGAACTCTGTGTGAATATCAGCAGGCAAACAACTTCATTATTCTAGCATTATAAAGAAGAAGAGAATGCGCTGCATTAAAAGATTTAAAAATTTGCAGCATGACGAATGTGCTATCTCCATTACGAACGCTAGTTTTACCAGACCGAGCGCTTCTATCTCGTAATTTATTCTGAGCATGTGTGGCACTTTGTGTGTTGGAATTGTGTACACATGATCGGAATTTACGAGAACAGATTTTGTTGTCGGAAAATTTGAGATCCAGATCTCAAATTTTGTGTGTCTGAAATTCCGATGGAAAAAGTCAGATGGAGCCTACACACGGTCGTAATTTCCGACAACAACCTCTGATCACACATTTGCCGTGAGAAAGTCCGACCGTGTGTACAGGGCATAGGAATCCCTAGACAAGCTTGCCCCCTCACTACACACAGAATCGGGCCCTACAACCTTGCAAACAAATGGCACCAAAAGTCTCAAAAAAAGAAAAGTAGCCAAAGACTTCAACCAATATCTGCCCTCCAAAAATACAATTCTTGCCTCCACACTGCCAAGCAGACCTATTTTAATCACTCCCATTATTAACTTATCATGCCATCCCCATCAACTCTTCTCTACCTTCAACTCTCTTCTTCTTCCTCCACTGTCTCCACCCACTAACTCACTGACTGCCCAGGAGATCGCCAATCACATGCACTAGTCACCCCCATTCCTTAAAAAGCCTCCACCAATCTTAACAACCTTACTCCCATTTTTGTTCAAACTCCTTGAATGTCTGGTCAACAACTGACTGAGCAACCATCTCACTGAGAACAAACTTCTTGATCCCCTTCAGTCCAAATTTCACTCTCAACACTCCACGGAAATTATATACTAATGGCTAAACCCAGTCGACACTATTCTGTACTAGTCCTCCTGGACCTTTCTGCTGCCTTTCACACAGTGGAGCTCCCTCCTCAAAAAACTCTACTCCTTTGGTCCCCGTGACTGTGCCCTTTGCTGGTTCTCATCCTACCTATCCCACCACACCTTTAGTGCTACTTAGAATTCTACTTTCATCTCTCCTCTTTCTTTCTCCATGGGGGGTTTGCCCAAGGTTCTGTCCTTGGACCTCTCCTTCTCTGATCTACGTCTCCTCTCTGGGTCAGCTGATTGCCTTCCGTGGCTTTCAATTTCATTTCTATGCTGATGACACCCAATCTCTCCACCCACCACCCCCCTCAGCTCATTCTATCAGTTTCCTCATGTATCACCAACCTACTATTAGACATATCAGCCTTAATGTCACACCACTTCCTCAAACACAATCTATCCAAAACCGAGCTTATAATTTTTCCTCCCCCACATACCTCTTCCCCTGACTTCTTAGTCAAAATCGAAGGCTCAACTATCAACCCCTCCCCACATGTCATGGTCATAGGTGTTATCCTGGACTCTGAACTCTCCTTTCAGTCTCACATCAAACCACTGTCCAAAGCTTGCCGCCTCAACCTCCGCAACATCTCCAAGATATGCCGCTTTTTAACCCAACAAAGCTTCTAATAGACTCCCTGGTCATCTCTCGTCTCGACTGCTGCACCTCCCTTCTTATTGGCTTAACTTTACACAGGTCATCCCCCTTCAGTTCATCATGAATGCTGCTGCCAGGATCATCCACCCTACCAACTGCTCAGTGTCTGCCACCCCTCTCTGCCAATCCCTCACTGGCTTCCACTCACCTAGTAAATCAAATTCAAAATACTAACAATAACTTACAAAGCCTTCCACAACTTGGCCCCAGCTACATCACTAAGCTAGTCTCAAAATACCAACCAAACCACTCTCTTCCTTCCTCCCACAACCTCCTGCTCTCTAACTCATTCATCACCTCACCCCACACTCGCCTCCAGGACTTCTCCCGAGCCTCTCCCATCCTGGAACTCGCTATCCCAATCTGTCCGACTATCTCCTACACTGTCCACTTTCAGACAATCCCTGAAAACTCATCTCTTCAGAGAAGCCTATCCTGCTCCCACCTAACTGTACATTTATTTTCTTCATCAGCCCATCCCCCACAGTTATTACCTTTTGTATCTCTAGACCTTCCCTTCTAGATTGTAAGCTCTAAGGAGCAGGGCTTTCTGATTCCTCCTGTATTATACTGTAATTGTAATGTCTGCCTTAATGTTGTAAAGCACTGTGTAAACTGTCGGTTCTATATAAACCCTGTATAATAATAATAATAATGACGATAATGATTTCATAAAGAATCTTTATTACACATTAATATTTCCTTTCCTAATTCCTCCCCCATCACCAGGACACATCTAGTGATTATAAGATACAACATCACAATGATACATTATATTAGGATCCATTATAAAAGTCATCCAATAGATCAGCTGTCATTGGCTGACATCTGATCACGTGGTAAAGGACTCGCTGTCATTGGCCCTTTTCTGTGATCAGTGAAATCCCAAGGGGGCGGGCAGTGTGAGAACGGCAGGATGTACATGGACGCCCTCCCAGCATTTTAAGACAGCGCTGTAGCCGTCTTTCGGCTTTAGTGTGGGCACCAAGTGGTTAAATCTGCCCAGCAACAAATCTCCCCCCCAAAAAATGCAAAAAACACACAAAACATAAATCATGGTAAAAAAAAATCCTGCAGAAAGCACAGCAGGAAGGCTGAAAAGCAACCTGCATAAGTGTGAATGGAGCCTTAGGCTGGGATGAGTCTTATGGGATGCAGGAACCAGTGCGATTCCTGTGCGGGTTCCCTCATCACTAGGGATGAGCCGAACACCCCGGTTCAGTTCACACCAGAACTTGCGAACAGACCAAAACTTCACACGAACTTTAGAACCCCATTGAAGTCTATGGGATTTGAACGTTCAAAATCAAAAGTGCTCCTTTTAAAGGCTAATTTGCATGGTATTGTCCTAAAGAGGGTGTGGGGACCTGGGTCCTGCCCCAGGGTACATGTATCAATGCAAAGAAAAGTTTTAAAAATGGCTGTTTTTTCGGGAGCAGTGATTTTAATAATGCTTAAAGTGAAACAATAAAAGTGTAATATTCCTTTAAATTTCGTACCTGGGGGGTGTCTATAATATGCCTGTAAAGGGGCGCATGTTTCCCCTGTTTAGAACAGTCTGACAGCAAAATGACATTTCAAAGGAAAAAAGTCATTTAAAACTACTTTTTTTTCCCTTTCCCCTCCCACCATGTCCCCTCCTTTAATTCACATTTATCTATTTAAATCTTGCGAGTTGCCTACACTTTTGACTATGACAAAGCGCTCATGCGCGAAACGCGTCATCAAGGCAACCCCAGGACAGTGGCCCCAGCTAGAGCCATTTCACAGTGAGCCTTGATCCATCCATCCATCCATCCATCTTTTTTGTGATACTGCCCCATCAACCAGCAGTGGTTTTTCCTCAGCATCATTATTTTCACCACTTCTTCCTGGTCTGACGACTTCTGATCCAGTTTTCCGGGTTGCTCCATTTTTCATTTTTTATTCTTATTTTTCAGTTTTTTTATTTTTATCGATTTATTGATTTTACGTTTTTTTTTAACCCCAGGCCGTGTAGGCAGATGAGAGCTCCATCAGCCTGCCGGCAGCATCATCTCCCCCTTTACTAGCCTCCCAGTTTCAGTACAGATCCCGGTACTGTTTCACCACTTCTTACTGAGGAGCCTTTACCCCTGTGGAGACACCATCCGGCAGAGCAGCGGTTCGCAGTCCATCTGCTGACATCCCAGCCTCTCCCCCGTGCTGACGTCATCTCTCACCGCCACGGAGCTCCAGCCGGGCTGCTCTCCTCATGGTGGAGCTTTGTCACCATCCACACTGCGGTTATCTCACAGCCTGTTGGAGTCGGCGAGCCTTCCTGATCGATGCCAGCCTTCCCTATGAACGGGGTAGCTGTGAGTGTTTTTCTCTTGCCATGAGTACTCTGCTTCACCCCCATCACTTCACCCACTGCCTCCTGCTGTGAGCACTGTGTTCCGCCCTGACCACCTCACCCATTATCTCCTGCTGGGGCAGTTTTTTTGGTAAGGATCTCAAGTGATGGTCTCCTGTTGTTTCAAGGCTGACTGTATCCCATTTCAAGTGCTCTTCATATGTTGTAACTTAGAGCAATACCTATTAACTTTTTCATTATTGTGAGATTGTGTTTTTCTATACTGTGTTACTGTGTGTTTTTTCTGTAACAGTGCTTTTTTACTTAGTTTTTTAAATCAGTAGTTATTACTGTCACTTTATAATTATTTATTATTGGCTTATTAAATTACTCAATTTCTATGACTGTTGCAGGTTGCTTTTAATACACCCTGAGCACTGGGCTGCATCTGTTTTCTTTTTCCTAAAACTACTCGCGGCTATTAAAGAATTGCCGGTCCGACAATACACATAAAAGTTCATTGATAAAAACTGCATGGGATTTCCCCACAGGGGAACCCCGAACCAAAATTAAAAATAAAACTGGTGTGGGGGTCCCCCTAAATTCCATACCAGGCCCTTCAGATCTGGTATGGATATTAAGGGGAACCCCACGCCAAAATTAAAAAAAAAAATGATGTAGGGGTCCCCCTCAAAATTCATACCAGACCCTTCAGGTCTGGTATGAATTTTAAGGGTAACCCCGCACCAAAATAAAAAAATAAATGGCGTGGGGTCCCCCTTAAAATCCATACCAGACCCTTATCCGAGCACGCAACCTGACAGGCCGCAGGAAAAGAATGGGGGACGAGAGAGCGCCCCCCCCCCTCCTGAACCGTACCAGGCCACATGCCCTCAACATTGAGAGGGTGCTTTGGGGTAGCGGCCCCCCAAAACACATTGTCCCCGTGTTGATGAGGACAGGGGCCTCATAGTTACATATATAGTTAGTAAGGTTGAATAAAGACACCAGTCCATCCAGTTCAACCTGAGTGAGTGTGGGTGCATGTCTACAATTATCCCTATTCATTTAAGGTACCCATATAGCGCTGTCAATTTATGCAGCACTCCACACATACATTGCACACTCACATTGGTCCCTACCCTCAAGGAGCCCACAATCCAAGGTCCCCAACTTGCATTCATATACTAGGGCCAATTTTGAACAGAAGCCAATTAACCTACCAGCATGTCTTTGGAGTGTGGGAGGAAACCGGAGTACCCGGAGGAAACCCACGCAGGCACAGGGAGAACATGCAAACTCCAGGCAGGACCCTTTTTACTGCTAGGTGAGAGTGCTACCCACTACACCACTGTGCTGCCTCATCCCCACAACCCTTGGCCGGTGGTTGTGGGGGTCTGCAGGTGGGGGGATTATCAGAATCTGGAAGCCCCCTTTAATAAGGGGACCCGCAGATCCTGCCCCCCCTGTGTGAAATGGTAAGGGTACCATTTCACAAAAAAACTGTCAAAACTGTTAAAAATGACAAGAGACAGTTTTTGACAATTCCTTTATTTAAAGTCTTCTTTTTTCCATCTTTATCTTCTTTCTTCTATCTTCCTTCGGTTTCTTCCTCCATCTTCTTCTTCCTCCGATCCTCTGCTTCTTTCTCCAGTGTTCTCGTCCGGCATCTTCCTCTGCGGCATCTCCTTCTCTTCATCTTCTTCTCTTCATCTTCTTCTCTTCATCTTCTTTTCGAGCCACTCCGCATATATGGGAGGCTCCCGCTCTGTGACGCTTCTCGTCTTCTGACGGTTCTTAAATAAGGGAGGGTGGGGCCAACCGGTGACCCCACCCCCTCTGACATCCCAGGGAATGCCTCAGGGAAGTCCCCATCAAGTCCCCATGCGTCAGAGGGGGCCCCGCCCTTCGTTAGTTAAGAACCGTCAGAAGACGAGAAGTGTCACACAGCGGGAGCCTCCCTCCATGCCATCATGAATGCGGAGTGGCCCGAGGAGAAGAGGGGAAGAAGACGCCGCGGAGGAAGATGCCGGACGAGAACACCGGAGGAAGAACCAGAAGAAGAAGAAGATGGAGGAAGAAACTGAAGGAAGAAAGAAGATAGGAGAAAGAAGATAGAAGATAGAAAGAAGAAGCGTTTAAATAAAGGAATTGTCAAAAACTGTCTCTTGTCATTTTTAACATTTTTGACAGTTTTTTGTGAAATGGTAGAGGTACTTTTGTACCCCCTTACCATTTCACACAGGGGGGGGCGGGATCTGGGGGTCCCCTTGTTAAAAGGGGCTTCCAGATTCCGATAAGCCCCCCCGCCGCAGACCCCCACAACCACCAACCAAGGGTTGTGGGGATGAGGCCCTTGTCCTCATCAACATGGGGACAAGGTGCTTTAGGGGGACCCCAAAGCACCCTCCCAATGTTGAGGGCATGTGGCTCAGGAGGGGGGGCGCTCTCTCGTCCCCCCCTCTTTTCCTGCAGCCTGCCAGGTTGCGTGCTCGGATAAGGGTCTGGTATGGATTTTTGGGGGGACCCACGCCAATTTTTCAAAACATTTTGGCGTGGGGTTCCCCTTAATATCTGCACCAGACTTGAAGGGCCTGGTATTGAATTGAGGGGGACCCCCATGCCAGTTTTTTTTCTAATTTTGGTTCGGGGTTCCCCTGTGGGGAAATCCCATGCAGTTTTTATCAGTGAACTTTTATGTGTATTGTCGGATCGGCAATTCATTAATAGCCGGCCGCAAGTAGTTTTAAATGACTTTTTTCCTTTGAAATGTCATTTTGCTGTCAGACTGTTCTAAACACAAGAAACATGCGCCCCTTTACAGGCATACTATAGACACCCCCCAGGTACGAAATTTAAAGGAATATTACACTTTTATTGATTGACTTTAAGCATTATTAAAATCACTGCTCCTGAAAAAACGGTCGTTTTTAAAACTTTTTTTTGCATTGATATATGTCCCCTGGGGCAGGACCCGAGTCCCCAAACACTTTTTATGACAATAACTTGCATATAAGCCTTTAAAATTAGCACTTTTGATTTCTCCCATAGACTTTTAAAGGGTGTTCTGCGGCTTTCAAATTTGCCGCGAACACCCCAAATTGTTCGCTGTTCGGCAAACTGACGAACAGTCGATGTTCGAGTCGAACATGAGTTTGACTCGAACTCGAAGCTCATCCCTACTCTGGAGGAACCCTGGTTAAGAAACCCTGATCTATGTTATTCAGATTTGAGTATATTTCAGATATCAAACCTGCTCCTCTTGCAGATCTAGAACATATGTTTTCATAAAATGTGGGTGATTTTATTTCTGATATTTGAAAGTATGAGTTGTAAAAGTTTCTAATTTGGAGGAATCTCCTAAGTTCATTATATTTGGTTTTTAATGACGAGGAGGTGGTGAATGAGGCGTTCTCTATAGGGTTTTTTAGGGTGGTTAGGTTATTGTTAATCCACCATGTGAATTCTCTGTATCTTGATGGCTTGATAAGAATTTGGGATCTCTTATAAAAGGAAGCATGAGGAGGTGTGGAGGAAATCAGTATGAGTGTAGTTTCCATAATTGATATGAGTGAGCGACTAACAGGTTAAGCGTTTCTAAGGTATGGTTATTAACTGTATCGCCCCATAATATCCCAGCAATAGGGATGAGCTTCGAGTTTGAGTCGAACTCATGCTCGACTCGAACGTCGGCTGTTCGCAAGTTCGCCAAACAGCTAACAATTTGGGGTGTTCGCGGCAAATTTGAATGCCGCGGAACACCCTTTAAAAGTCTATAGGAGAAATAAAAAGTGCTAATTTTAAAGGCTTATATTCATGGTATTGTCATAAAAAGTGTTTGGGGACCTGGGTCCTGCCCCAGGGGACATGGATCAATGCAAAAAAAAGTTTTAAAAACATCAGTTTTTTCGGGAGCAGTGATTTTAATAATGCTTAAAGTGAAACAATAAAAGTGTAATATTCCTATAAATTTCGTACCTGGGGGGTGTCTAGAGTATGCCTGTAAAGGGGCGCATGTTTCCCGTGTTTAGAACAGTCTGACAGCAAAATGACATTTCTAAAGGAAAAAAAGTCATTTAAAACTACTCGTGGATATTAATGCATTGCCGGTCCGACAATACACATAGAAGTTCATTGATAAAAATGGCATGGGAATTCCCCACAGGGGAACCCAGAACCAAAATTTTTTTAAAAATGACGTGGGGGGCCCCCTAAATTTCATACTAGGCCCTTCAGGTCTGGTATGGATTTTAAGGGGAACCCCGGCCAAAATTTTTAAAAAAATGGCGTGGGGTCCCCCTCAAAATCTATACCAGACCCTTCAGGTCTGGTATGGATTTTAAGGGGAACCCCACGCCAAAATTTAAAAAAAAAAACAGCGTGGGGTCCCACCAAAAATCCATACCAGACCCTTATCCGAGCACGCAACCTGGCAGGTCGCAGGAAAAGAAGGGGGACGAGAGAGCGCTCCCCCCCTCCTGAACCATACCAGGCCACATGCCCTCAACATTGGGAGGGTGCTTTGGGGTAGCCCCCCAAAACACCTTGTCCCTATGTTGATGAGGACAAGGGCCTCATCCCACAACCCTGGCTGGTAGTTGTGGGGGTCTGCAGGCCGGGGGCTTATCGGAATCTGATCCCCCAGATCCCGGCCCTCCCTCCTGTGTGAAATGGTAAGGGGGTACCCTACCATTTCACTAAAAAACTGTCAAAAATGTTAAAAATGACAAGAGACAGTTTTTGACAATTCCTTTATTTAAATGCTTCTTCTTTCTTCTATCTTCCTTCGGTTTCTTCCTCCATATTCTTCTTCTTCTGGTTCTTCTGGTTCTTCTGGTTCTTCCTCCGGTGTTCTCGTCCGGCATCTTCTCCGCGGCGTCAGCGTCTTCTTCCCTTCTTCTCCTCGGGCTGCTCCGCATCCATGATGGCATGGAGGAAGGCTCCCGCTCTTCTTCTTCTTCTTCTTTTCATCTTCTTCTCTTCATCTTCTTGTCTTCATCTTCTTTTGGGGCTGCTCCACATCCATGATGGCATGGAGGGAGGCTCCTGCTGTGTGACGCTTCTACTCTTCTGACGGTTCTTAAATAACGGGGGCGGGGCCACCCGGTGACCCCGCCCCCTCTGACGCACGGTGACTTGACGGGATTTCCCTGTGGCGTCACGGGGAATGCCACAGGGAAGTCCCGTCAAGTCACCGTGCGTCAGAAGGGGGCGGGGTCACCGGATGGCCCCACCCCCTGTTATTTAAGAACCGTCAGAAGAGAAGCGTCACACAGCGGGAGCCTCCCACCATGCCATCATGGATGCGGAGCTGCCCGAAAAGAAGATGAAGACAAGAAGATGAAGAGAAGAAGATGAAGAGAAGAATATGAAGAGATAAGCGGGAGCCTCCCTCCATGCCATCATGGATGTGGAGCGGCCCGAGGAGAAGAAGGGAAGAGGACGCCGGCGCCGCAGAGGAGATGCCGGATGAGAACACCGGAGGAAAAACCACAAGAACCAGAAGAACCAGAAGAAGAAGAAGATGGAGGAAGAAACCGAAGGAAGATAGAAGAAAGAAGAAAGAAGAAGCATTTAAATAAAGGAATTGTCAAAAACTGTCTCTTGTCATTTTTAACATTTTTGACAGTTTTTTAGTGAAATGGCCCTTACAATTTCACACAGGGGGGGGCAGGATCTGGGGGTCCCCTTGTCAAAGGGGGCTTCCAGATTCCGATAAGCCCCCCACCCGCAGACCCCCACAACCACCGGCCAGGGTTGTGGGGATGAGGCCCTTGTCCTCATCAACATGGGGACAAGGTGTTTTGGGGGGCTACCCCAAAGCACCCTCCCAATGTTGAGGGCATGTGGCCTGGTCGGGGGGGCGCTCTCTCGTCCCCCCTCTTTTCCTGCGGCCTGCCAGGTTGCGTGCTCGGATAAGGGTCTGGTATGGATTCTTAGGGGGACCCCACGCCATTTTTTTTTTCATTTTGGCCGGGGTTCCCCTTAAAATCCATACCAGACCTGAAGGGCCTGGTATGGAATTTAGGGGGACCCCCCACGTCATTTTTTTTTTTAAATTTTGGTTCGGGGTTTCCCTGTGGGGAATTCCCATGCCATTTTTATCAATGAACTTCTATGTGTATTGTCGGACCGGCAATGCATTAATAGCCGCGAGTAGTTTTAAATGACTATTTTTCCTTTGAAATGTCATTTTGCTGTCAGACTGTTCTAAACACGGGAAACATGTGCCCCTTTACAGGCATACTATAGACCCCCCAGGTACGAAATTTAAAGGGATATTACACTGTTATTGTTTCACTTTAAGCATTATTAAAATCACTGCTCCCGGAAAAACAGCCTTTTTAAAACTTTTTTTGCATTGATCCATGTCCCCTGGGGCAGGACCCAGGTCCCCAAACACTTTTTATGACAATAACTTGCATATAAGCCTTTAAAATTAGCACTTTTGATTATTCATGTTCGTGTCCCATAGACTTTAACGGTGTTCGCGTGTTCGAACAAATTTTTTGCCTGTTCGCATGTTCTGGTGCGAACCAAACTGGGGGGTGTTCGGCTCATCCCTACCCAGCAATAGAATAAGGTAGGATTGAGTCTTTTTCAAATCTGATCCCTGGAATCTTAGGGTTGTGGATGTGCCATTGGGCTATCTGGAACCATCTAGCTCCTAAATAATATGACCAGAATTCCGGGAGGCCAAATCCACCACTTTTTTGTGATTTATATAAAACCATTTTAGATATCCGTGGGTGGGAGTCAGACCATATAAACTTGTTAACATCTGGTTGGAATTTAGTTACCATCATCTTATTTAATCTGATTGGGAGTGCTCTGAATAAGTATAATAATTTTGGGAGAATTGACATTTTGACAATTGACATTTTGATGGGCGTTATTCTACCTAAAAATGATATATTTAATGATTTCCATAATTTAATCGTCATCCTTAACTTCTGCAATATTGGTAGGTAGTTTTTAGAGGATACATTATTATCTGGGGTGAGGTAAATACCTAAGTAAGTTCTATAGAACATGTGAAAATTGAAGTGCGAATGGTGATGGGGGAATGTTTATTGGCATGCCAATAGATTTTGAAACATTTACTGATAAACCTGATAGTGAAGAGAATATTTTAAGTGTATGCAATAGGTTTGGTAAAGCTATGTTTGGTTGTGTGAGGAATAATATCATGTCATCTGCGTACATG
Organism: Aquarana catesbeiana; assembly: GCF_042186555.1. NCBI lineage: Eukaryota > Metazoa > Chordata > Amphibia > Anura > Ranidae > Aquarana > Aquarana catesbeiana. Next base: position 725,492,269 of record NC_133326.1, on the reverse strand, counting down.
CATGTCATCTGCGTACATTGATGATAGGCAACTCCTATCCTCATATTGATTAGTGGTTCCAAATTAATAATAACTACTGCAGTAGGGAACAGACACAAAAGATACACTCAGCATCTTTCCAAATAACTGTTCTGCTTTATTATGACGCAATTGAAGGTTTTTATGCACATGATTATGTAGGTATCACATTAATATTACAATTGTAGGTTTATCGTAACAAGGGGCGTTACATAGGCAGGCTTATTCTAATCAGGACTCAAAAGAATGTAAACATTTACTGAAAACATTATTAGTGCTGTGTGCACAGTGAGGGCAATGTGCAATACATACAAAATAGAATACAATTATATACAGAACTTACAAATTTCCATTACAATACTAAGTTTGTATGTATTGTTATTGGATGTTTAGCCTTTTATGTCTGGGTGTTGTAATATTTCAGTGGATAAATGTTCAATTGCCAGGGCGAATAATAAAGGTGAAAGGGGCCACGCTTGACTGGTACCCCTTCCCACCTTGAAAAAATCTGAGTTACAACCTGGCAATCTTATCCTGGTGGAAGGGTTGTGATAAAGTTCATGGAATGCATGGATAAATTCTCCTTTAAATCCATATTTTTACAACACTATATCTAGGTATCTCCATGTTACGCTGTCAAAAGCTTTATTGATATCTAGGCTTAATAGTAGTACTGATTGAGATTTGATGTTTGTGTCCTGGATTATATACATTACTAATCGAATATTGTCAGTGATCTGTCTGCCTGGAATGAATCCGGATTGGTACGTGGATATCAGGGAGTCTATTAGCTAGCATTGCAATCTGCTGAAAATCTTGAGGTCGTTGTTTATTACTAAAATTGGTCTGTAGTTTTGGGGTAGTATATGGTCTTTATTTGGTTTTGGAATTAAGCACATGTTGGCTAGTAACATCTCTTCTGGAAACTGACCTCCTTTCACAATGTTGTTGTATACTTTTGTTAAATTTGGGATTAAAAGTTGTTGAAATTGTTTATAGTAAAAGGAAGAGAACAGGTCTGGACCAGGTGCTGAGCTTCTTTTAAAGTATTTAATAATTTTAAGAATTTCTTCCTCAGTGCATGGAGCATTTACTGTGTCAATCTGTGTAGTGGTTAGTGTGGGTATAGGAATTTTGTTTTAGCCATCCTAGTGTCGTGGGTGGGATTGTGGAGGTTGGTCTGGAGAGGAGGTCTGAATAAAATGTTGTAAATGGGGATAGTATTTGTTGCAGGTGCGTGACCAGTTGGTTAGCATTATTTTTGAGTTTGTACACATGAGTTGGTTTAATCGATTGATTTAGTTTACGGGCAAACATTGTCAAATATATGTTACTAGATGAGAAAAATGTTGCTTTTGACCAGCAAAGTGCCTTTTCTGCTTTAAATGTGAGTAAAGAGTCTAATTCAGTATGTTTTTGGGAGATCATGGTGAAGATATCAGGGTCATGTGTGTTGGTGTGATCTTTATATAGTTTGTGAAGATCTTTCGTGAGGGAATGTATCTTTTCCCATTTCTCTCTATTACATTGTGCTGCTAGTTTGATGAGGCGTCCTCTCAAAACCGCTTTATGGGAAGGATTGATGGATAAAGATAATAGACATGTGCAAGTCGTTTAGTTCCAAATTTGTTTTTTAACGAATTTTGACAAATTTGTTAATTCCGAAATTTCCGAAAATCCGAAATTTCACATTTCACATTTCTGAATTTCAGAATTCAGAAATTCTAAATTTCACAAAGTGGAAAATTTGAAATTTCAGAAATTGGAAACCAGAAATCCAAATTTCGTAAAATAGAAAATTTGAAAATTCTGAAATCTGAAAAGTCTACATTCGGAAATTCGGAAATTGAAAAATTCAGAAATTCAGATTTTCGAATTCCGAATTTTTGAATTTCCAATTTTCGGAACTCGGGGGGAAACCATCTGAAAAAATTTAAGTAAATACATTTAAACAGATTGGATTGAATCCAAAAAAGCGGTGAATGGTTAGCGACTGAGTGGGGGTGAATCATGTCGGCATACGGGCAGAAAGCCACATAAATTATAAAAAATGTTATTAACTGTGCAATTATATCTAAAATGAATTGCTTTTAAAGGAACTCTAAACTGTTTAATCCTCATGACTATAATAAACATGCAGTGCTTTTGAAGGGATATTAAACATCAATAGAGTGTAAACGTTCTCCCGAAAAACTTTTTTATTAGTAATATACCAATGACAGTAAATACAATGCTGGTCATTATGTATAACCATCGAGAAAATCAGAAAAGAGGGGGATTTTACCCAAGTCCAGAAAGGTCATCAACCTCCATAAATAACAGGTCCTTCGAAAAAATTGTGTTATATTGTAGTTCGAATAACCAAAAATATTAACTGCAAAATAATAAACTCCGGAGTAGTCTCTGAAAGGGTTTAAAGAAAGAGAGTCTAGGTCCTTTATAGTTAAGGGTACTTCTATTCTTGATTATTGGTTATGAAGTATTGGGGGAGAAAATGGTAGGAAGCTTTAATTGCTTGCGTTGTTCTAAAAGGTCTACAGTACTGTTTAAATTCAGTAGGTGTCAGTGTTAGTGAGACATGCAGAACAAATCTGGTAATATTGAGTAAGAAGTACTTACAGTTCCAGTTTCATCATTATATATATATATATATTTCAGCTGTGTGATATATCCGTTATATCAAGGAGGACCTTACAATTACTCCGAAAAAAAATAAAAAAATTAATGGAAAAACTGAGGTAAAAAAAATGATAAAAAGAACTTCTGGTAATTCCTAATGAGGAAATATTGTTAATTAGGTCTCCTTTGTCCAGCTTGATGTCTGGTTCTGTGTCTTTCTCCATGTAGTGAAGGAGTATTCCATATAGGGTCAGGACAGGGAGTAGAGGGGGTGCGAGGAAGGTTATTAGAATTTAATAGGCCCAATTAGACCAAGATAACCTGACCTTCAGGGATAGAGGTGGCAATATATGCTGTGCCGTTGTGTGGAATAATCAGTTTGAAAGGGTATCCCCATCTCAGACATCTCAAGTCTCTCCCCGAGGCGCAGGTGTCTCCCACATTTCTGTGGTGGCTCCGGCACACCCGCAAGCGCCTTGCGATCTCCCTGGAATGATCGGTGCGGCGGGGAACGGCTGTGAACACCGATCTCCTTTGTATAGATTTTTAGCTTCTTTCCCTCCCGTGGCTGTCAGCTAAAAAGCTATACAGGGAGATCCATGTTCACAGCTGTCCCTCCCGCCTCACCTATCATCACCAGCTGTTCCGTGTGCTCCTCTCCGGCCCCCTCCGTGTCCTTCTCTACCCCCCCTCCGTTCTCCTCCTGTGAGGAAACACAGTAAACTGTGTTTACTCTGCTCAGTTTATGAATGAACAGGAGCTTCTGTCTCCTGTTGATTCATCTTTAGTGCTGAGAAAGGGACTGGGGAATCTGTGCCCTCAGTCCCTTTGTCTGTCTCAAAGGGGAGATGTCAGGGGTCTGTTTAGACCCCTGACATCTCACCAAAGCCCCCCAAAAAATATTAAAAAATTATTGTAAAAAAATTCTAAAAAATGAAAAAGTGTAAAAAAATAAAATAAACTACTGACACCACTCTCCCCTGCCCTACCAACACCATCCACTGCCCCAACCCCCTCCCCCCAAAAAGCATTGTGAAAAAAAATTAAAAACAAATTAAATTGTAAAAAATCAATTATTAAGAATTAAAAAACTACTGCCACATAGCACCCACCCCCACCCCCTTCCCCAAAAGAACTGTGAAAAAATATTGAGAAAGTGATTTAAAAAATATTTTGATGTGGGGGGGGGGTTACGGGCGTGAAGCGCCACCTCCCTGAAATTAGTTTTTGCAGGTTGGGATGTCTACCATCTATATCTGATTCTGGCTGTGGAAAGAACCAAGGTGATTTCTTTCATTTTTCTGCATCTATCCAGTGTTGCTTGTGAGATATTTGGGTATATCTGAAACTGAACCCCTTCCAGGGTGATATTTCTTAGGCTGTATGCAGAACGCATTATTTCCTCCTTAACCAAGAAGTCTTTCATGCAAAGGACTATGTCCTGTGGGGGTTTGTCGGGGAGGGGGTTTAGCATGTATGTGATCGCATATGAAGGATTGGGATTTTGTTCTGGCAACAGAAACTGGAACAATTTAGTGGAGTATGCAGGTAAATCTGTGATGGATTCTGGGGCTCCTCTGATCCTGAGATTATTTCTTCTGTTTATGTTGTCTAAATCCTCCACATATGAGTCCCTCTTTACATCAGGTATTCCACTGAGTCCCCTTTTACATCAGATGTCCCCCTTTACCTCATGTGTCCTTGTCAGAGTCCTCCTTTACATCAAGTGTCCCCATCAGCATGCTCTTTATATCAGGTGTTCTCATCAGAGTCCCCCTTTACATCAGTTGTCCCCCATCAGCATCCCCCTTTGCATCAGGTGTCCCATCAGTGTCCCGCTTTACATCAGGTGTCCCATCGGAGTACCCCTTTTCATCAAGTGTCACCCTTTACCTCAGGTATCCTCATCAGAGACCCTCTTTACATCAGGTGTCCCATCGGAGTCCCCTGATACTAGCGACAGGAGTGAAACTGGGATCACTCCTGTCAGTGAGGAGCAGAGCCGGGATTGTGCCCCTCCTCAACGCAGCACCTGGGGCAGGTGCCCACTTGGCGGGCTTCCCCACTGACAGGTGAATAAAAAAAAACATTGCTGGCAGTACAGAAATGAAAAGAAAAAACAGCATGCCCCCCCCCCAATCTATACCAGGCCCTTTGGGTCTGGTATGGATTTTAAAGGGAACCCCATGCCAAAATGTTTTGAAAAATGGTGTGGGGTTCCCCCTCAAGTCCATAACAGACCCTTATTGGAGCATACAGAATTGCAGGCCAAGAAAGGGGGGTAAGCGAGAGCCCCCCTCCTGAACCATACCAGTCCACATGCCCTCAACATGGGGGGTGCCCCAAAGCACCTTGTCCCCATGTTGATGGGGAGAAGGCCCTCTTACCCACAACCCTGAGTTGTGGGCAGAGGGGGTTCTGTGGGCAGGTGGGCTTAACAACAGTACTGATAAATTTGTTCAAATTATTGCAATTAACAGGTCTCTATTTATTATCACTTTAAATAGTCAATAATGAAAGGCAGAAAATAATCATAAACAGTGAACATTGTTGTGTTCCCTTCCACTGATGATCAGAGAATAAGGGCCCCTTAGATGGATGGCAGAGAAACTCCACCTTACAGTGGTGGCAGGGCCCAATTACACAAGAAAGTCTGTGTACTCAATGTGAAGAATATTTCTTACATTGGGAGATCAGAAAAATAATTCTCTTACAGATAGATAAAGATGGGACACACAGTATATTATCATCCTTCATACCTGATGCTGCGTCCTCTGGGCTCGGTGATATCTCGCTGTGTGATGTGGAAGTCGGTTATAATATTTCTTCATTGAGATTAGTTTCATTTCCCAGCTCTGCCCTCAGATCCCCCCTCCCCCTTCTATTTCCTCCATTGTGTACCATACTCAGACTCGGCTCCATATTTTGGGACGTTGGTCGGTGAGTTTCATAATGTCTCCACAATAATCACACAGACACCCCAAAACCCACACACACTATTCACTAAAGCAGGAGAGACTCTTCATTCTGGAAATGTTAGTAAATAAGGTGAAGCTGGGTTCAGTTTGAATATCCAATCATGTGCCAGGAAATTACACCGGCATGAGTTTTTGCATGCACATGATTGGGTATTGATCATGAAAACAGCTTCCTAAAGTTGAACTTTAAACACAAAACTTTAATTTAAATATATTCCTCAAAAGTCACAAAGGATATAAATTCACTCTGTGTGCACCAAAACACAGACATGACCCTGTAGAAGCAGCACTGAAATCATCACTGTGCTTTACATGCTGTACAGCCTGTGCAGTGAGTAGAGCTGTGGGAGGGGCCTAGCAGGCTCCGCCTATTACAATCTTGTTGGGTAGGTGCAACGTGGTGTGGCAGGCAAAAAAAAAACATGTAGAGGGGTTGATTTACTAAAGCTGGAGAGTGCAAAGTCAGGCTCATTTCTGCATTGAAACCAATTAGCTAGGCAATAAAACCTGTTAACGGCTTGGTTTCTATGCAGAAATGTGTCTGATTTTGCGCCCTCCAACATTAGTAAAAAAAACCCAGAGTCCCGATTTGCCAAAAATAATGTGTTAACAATGTAGCCAGGAGCTGGCTAATATTATGTGCAATTTCAGAAGCGCACTCTGCAGCATTGCTACTGTGAAGCTGTTCTCTCCTAGTGCTCAGCCTGAACTACAGTAGGTGACCACGATATTGTGTCAATCTCACCGCTGTTATTGGCGAGATTGACACCTGCGAGCCCTGTCGTGGGAGCCAGCGCCGAGCTGGCTCACTCATCGGGAAAGGAAAAATGTGTTTTTTCCTTTCCCAATGAGCGACAAGCATTGCTGACATGTGTCTGGTATGAATCATGAGGGGCAACTCCACGCCAAATTTTAAATAAAAAAACAGCATGGGTTCCCCTCCAAGAGCATACCAGGCCCTCAGGTCTGGTATAGATTTTAGGGGGAACCCCCTACACTGATGGGGGGCCCCCCAAAATCCATATCAGACCCTTATCTGAGCACGCAGCCCGGCCAGTCAGGAAAGGGGGTGGGGACAAGCGAGCACCCCCCCTCCTGAACCGTACCAGGCCGCATGCCCTCAACATGCCCAAAGCACCTTGTCCCCATGTTGATGCGGGCAGGGGGATTATTGGAATCCGGGAGCCCCCTTTAATAAGGGGGCCCCCACATCCCGGCCCCCCACCCTATGTGAATGAGTACCCCTACCCATTCACCTAGGGGAAAAAAGTGTCAATAAAAAAAACACACTAGACAGATTTTTAAAGTAATTTATTAGGCAGCTCCGGGGGTCTCTTCCGACTTCGGGGGTCTTTTCCGACTCCTCCGCTCTCTTCTCCCGGTCTCCGGTTCTTCTCACGCTCTCCATCCTCTTCTCCCGGTCTCCAGTTCTTCTCCCGCTCTTCGGTTCTTCTGCAGGGCTCCTCCGCTATCTTCTTCTCTTTTGCCGCTCTTTTGCTAGCATTGGCCTGGTGTTCTCCATCGTCCTCTTCCCTCTTCTCTTCCTCTGATGTTAACACGACGCACTCTCCCACTGTAATGCCATGTGCGTGGTGCGCAACGACTTATATAGGCATGGGCCGTGGTCACTGGGTGATGTCACCCGGTGACCCTGTCCCTTGTGATGTCACAGTACCGGGGCATGATAGGACTGTGATGTCATAAGGGACGGGGTCACTGGAGACATCACCCAGTGACCGCGCCCCATGCCTATATAAGTCGTTGCGCACCGCGCACAGGACATTACAGCGGGAGACATATTTTGATGTCATGTTTGTGGTACATATGTACATTTTCATGTTTCTTTAATGATTTTATTCTGTATAACAAATATTTTGATACTTTTTCACTAGTCCTTCTAGTTTAGAAGTTAGGGTCTTTGTGTAATGTCAATAAGGGAGAATTGGCTGAAATGTAATACAGGCTGTTATATTACAAGAATTAGGAGATTACAGAAGACACAGAAGAGTAATATTGACCAGCAGAAGGACAATTATAATGAGCAAAGTGTCCCGGCAATGCTGTCCCCACCCTTCTTCCAGAAACATATGACTCCTTGTTATGTGAGATGAAAGCTTTATTTAACCTCCCTGGCAGTTTTCCCGAGTGTGGCTCGGGGTTAAAATTCAGGACCATTAGCGGTAACCCCGAGCCACACTCGGGATTACATCGCAGGATCCTGGTGCCTCCTTACTTACCTTGTCCCCGGGATCCTGCGATGTCCCCCGCTGTGTCTGTGGGCTCCGTCCTCCTCCGAAGCCTCTCTGTGCCAGGCTCCGTTCCCTGCGAGCGGCGCAACGCACGGGGGCGGAGCCTGGCGGCAAATTCAAAAAAAGTGTAAAATCATAACACATACAGTACTGTAATCTTACAGATAACAGTACTGTATGAAATAAGTTCACATCCCCTTTGTCCCCAGTGCTTTTTTCCAATGCCCTGCATGCAGTTTTATATTGCATATACTGTTCTTTCTGCCTGGAAACTGGAGATTGTCCATAGCAACCAAAAAGTGTCCCTTTATGTCAAAAATGGCTTTAGACCAGCTAGAAAACAGCGATAGTAAATTAGAACACTTGCAGAAATGAGCGATAGTGAATCGTGTGGAAATTAATTTTATTACTATTTATTTTTATTTTTTTTAATTATTTTTTTTTTTTTTTATTATATTATAATTTATGTTTTTGTGTTTCAAACTTTATCATACCCGGGATATCTACTAGACTCTTGTTTGGACAGATTTAAGTGTGTTATTGTTAAGATTTACAGACCTACAATATAAAACGCCAAATTTCCATGCAAAATAATTGTACCGCTTTCAGCACCTAAAATCTGAAATAATCATACCGCCAGGGAGGTTAACACATGTGTGAGAACAATACAATAAGGACATTGTTCTAAATGTTACAGTGAAGGCATAGGATTATAAGACAAGTGAATCTGCAAAGCTAATGAGATACATAAGAGATATAATGTACATTTACTTGTCTGCAGTATTATTATAAAATGACACATTTATGATTTCTATCAACATATATCACTGCCCAAATATTTAACTTTAACCTGAAACTTGAACTAAGTTAGAAAATCCCATCATATCACGAGTTGTACAAAGTACAAGAACAAATGTGTTGTTAAGCTGCAATTAATTATACAGATCATCAAATACATGTAACATGGCAGAAGACGATGGCAGATAAATGTCTCTCATAAAATGAAGGAAAAAGTCTTGCAAGTTTATAAATCCAAAACAAAGGCTAGGACTAAACGTACTAGAGAAAAAGAGCACAGGAGATCCTACAGGATTCCTCACAGTGAATCTGACCCTCATTCCCATGGGCCAGTAGTGCCCCTATAACTCTATTTTACACCTTAATCACCCTCCACCTTAATATAATAAAACATCACTTTACATTTCAATGTAGATTTTTGTATCAGCATTATGTGATAAACCCAAGATAACATAAGACAAGCCCGGGAGAGTCCCAGCTAATGGTCTGCTATGATCATATAACAGGAGATTGGACAGACTCATTACTGATCATGTTTTCTGCCAGGGATTTGCCAGAATTCTGTCCTGTATGAAGGAGACATGTATTTCCAGGACTGAAACTGCCCACATTGATAGAAAAAGGAAAATGAGGACCACAATAACCGTCACTGATTTAATATCAAGATGAAAGTGAGCTTACTCTGCGATTAAAGTTTCAGTACAAAATGTTGTAGAAATTATTACTAAAATTGGCAAAATTTCCAGGGACAAACCTCCCGGGACTGTCCCTGGAACCCAGACACACCTGGCAGTTATAATCTTATCAGTTAATGAAGGACATTTATTGTAATTAAATGGCATCTGTCATGAGAGAATCATGGTGGCTGCCGATGCTAAACTAGCCTTTAGAGAATGCTAGTTCCCTGGCTGTCATGCCGATGCTTTGGCTTCAATACTGTCTCAGTCTCTGATCCAGATCAAGAATAGAGATAAGTAATTCTGGCATTTTTTTTTTCATTTTATATAGCATGCTTGTTCCGGGTCAGTGATTTAAAATAATATTAAACCTAAAACTACAAAATATGTATATTGAAGCTTACCGATCCTGAGAAGTAGTGGGTGCATTTGTTCTCTGTTTTTTAAGGCTTTTTTACTTTATTTTTTCATGGTGATGCTGCCAGTAACACACTTCCTGTCTTAGGGTGGCTCCTCTATCTATGGAGGAGCAGTGGAGACCCCCTTGGACAGCAGCATTGTCTGGAGAGGGGGGTGTTAGATGGACTAGGAGATTTAGATTTACTTTACATAAGTGACTAACAAATTACAGCCGAACTTTAGATAACACTTTTACAGCAACATTTTTTTTCCCGTTTTGGGATAAATACATACATAAATGAATAAACGCTGACCATTGTATGCGCAACTGTCAGTGGTAAATGGTTTGTCCCAACCCTCTAACTGGCACTTTTTACTGGACAGATTGGTATGTTAAAGGGAGTTGAGAAATAAGAGCAGAACCAACAGGTAAAAGAAGAACGTTACAGGGGGACTCAGAAAAACAAAGACGGCTGTGTTAATGTCAGTGACAGACACCATCATATCTGTAATTTTTTATTTTATCTTTACTTCCACTTTATAAGTTCTTACATTACACACAGCCAGGGAACTAGAATTTTCAGAAGGAGGCCTGCAATGGCAGCCCTGATACTTTTACCTGGAGTCACCACTTCCTCCAAGCATCAAGGATCAATGAACCAATCCCACCACCCATCCCTGTGATGTCAGAAGACTCTGGGCAGAGTTCTCACATCTCCCAATCCCCCCCAAATATCTTTATACAATGTTCCCTTACACATAACCCAGCATGGAGGGGCTCAGTGAAGGTGGTGGTGAAGGTGTGGAGGTGTCGGATCGGGTAACACAGATCATAAAAAGAGATCCGCCCGGCCTCATAATCCAGATATATCCTGACTCTGTCACTGGAGAGATTGGTGGGTAAGGGGATCTCATCACTGTCATGTATCACCGAATACTTATCACCTACCCACTTCAAACCCCAGGACTTGTTATTACATCCAATGTGTGACTCCTCACCTCTCCTGTCTATACTGGGGTAACACATCCCAGCCGTCCATTCACCTGATCCTACGACATCCACTTCCCAGTAATGTTTCCCTGAGGAGAAACTCTGCCTGCTTAACACCTGTGGACAATCCTGAAATCTCTCTGGTGTTTCTGGGTGATTCTTGTCTATAAATGACCAGGATACAGTTTTCCAGTCATCTGATATCTGAAGATTATTACCAGCTGTGTTTACATCCAGTAATATGTCTGCAGCTCCCTGTATATAGAAATATACATTTACCTCTGTTATTATATACGATAAACCTGTGTGTAAGACCCCTGCCACATCCAGACCCCCTTCATCATGGAGAAGTTTCTCATCTCTCTCTCTGTCCTCATTATCTCCATCCTCAGTATCACACAAGTCACCTGTGTCTGATTTCTGTAAGACAATCAATGGATCTGTCATGTTACACAGCTCCTCAATGTGACGTATCTTCCTGGACAGCTCATCCTTCCTTATTTCCAGATCCTGGATTAAATCCAATATGGGGACAGTGATCCGTTCCATCTTTCTGGAGATCTCCCTCAGGACTCTCTTCTCCAGGTCTTCCAGACGTCTCCTGAGATCTCTAAACAGGGCAGTGACTCTCTTGGTGTCACCAGTGGCTTCTTCTTCTACTTTCCTCCTGTGTTCCTGCAGACTCTGAACTCTTTCCTCCGTCTCCTCTCTCTTTGTTAGAAGTTTCGGCAGAATATTCCTCAGTGTCTCCTTCTTCTTCTTAGAAGTCTCATCCAGTGACACCATCTTATGTCCTTTATGTGCTCCAATCACACAACAATACACACAGATGCAGGTCTCATCCTCAGTGCAGTAATACTCCAGGATCTTCTTATGGATGGAGCATTTCCTTCTCTCCATGGACAAGGTGGGGTCACATAAGACGTGTTCTGGGGACTTTTTGTGAACTCTCAGGTGTTTATCACACAGAGAAACCTCGCAGCGTAAGCAGGATCTAACAGCAGGTACTGAAGAGTCCACACAGTAAGTACAGAAGACCCTGGACTCCTCCTGATCCAGCTGAGCAGGTTGGAAATGTTCCACTATGTTACGTAGTGTTATGTTCCTGTGCAGTGCAGGACGATCCAGAAACTTTTCTTTGCATTCAGGGCAGGAATGACCTTCAGACCCCTCCTGTGTATCCAGCACATGATCAATACAGACCCGGCAGAAGTTGTGTCCACATCTCAGGGTTACAGGATCTGTATAAATGTTCAGACAGATGGAACATTCCAGCTCAGCTCTCAGTTTAGCAGACGCCATCGCTGACAGCAGAAGAGAATTGAAATGAGAGTCTCTAGAAGTAGAAATGCCGTTAAACCAATTACAGCTCCTGCAGAGGGCGAGGCTGAGCTGGTCTCTCAGTTTACTAATTCTGACCTTTTTCTATGTCGTTTTAAGACAAACACCATGATTGTGTGATTTATACTTATAAAAATGAATTTAAAAGAAAAAAACTTTTTTATTTATTTCTTAGGTTGGATTTTCCATAAACTACAAGAATGAAATAAATTGATAAAAAAGGAACCAATTTAATAGTAGAATATCAGTCTGTCACATTTTCTCTGTCCCACACTATTGTGACTTAGACTTAGTCCCCCCCCAAAATAAATTATACCACCAGCTGCCACTGCCTGGGAAAAAGTAACTTTGTTACTTCTAGCTGGTGTAAAGTACTTGCAGATGCTGGAACAAAGCTGCAGCAGATTTCACTGCTTCCTCTATACCCAAATGCCAGGCTGTTCCGAAACTTTAACTACTTGGCGGCCAAGTTCCGAAACTTTACCTACTTGGCGCCCGCGCTATAGCCAAAAGACAGTGTGGGCTTAAAATGCCAGGAGGGCGTACATGGACGTCCTCCCGTTCTCACGCGCCCCCTGCAAAAAGATCAATGCTACAGCTAAATGATATTCCTGAAAAGCAAACAACGGTTACCAATAAAAAAAAAAAATAAGAACTGAACATTAATTCAATGAAACAACAACTTGAATAAAAAGTTGCCTGATTACAAAAGCTTCCAACTAACAGTGGGGTCTCTTTTAGGGGTATTAATGTTTGGGAAATATGTGTTCTCTATGAAGGAGAAAGGAGACCTTATACGGGTTGAAAAAGAAGGAGATTTACAGCACATATAAAACAATCCACAAGGTAGAGCTGATAAGGGGGTTCATCTAGGACAGGGGTGTCCAAACTTTTTTCAAAGAGGGCCAGATTTGATGAAGTGAACATGCATGAGGGCTGACCATTTTGCCCAACATTCTTTGAACCATAAAAATTAAATACAAATTAACTAATACACTGCCCAACAAGAATTCTCGTGTGTGGTGAAGAGTCTAAGGATAAGCTTGGGCGTGTTATTTGGATATATATTTATATATACCTTTTGTGGCCCTCAACGAATCCCCGAGCGCCAATCAAGACTAAGAATGAGCCGAACACCCTCCCCAGTACGGTTCGCACCAGAACATGCAAATAGGCAAAAAATTTAGAAGAACACACGAACACTGTTAAAGTCTATTTGTAGACACATGGAGCGTGACCGGATGCAGGAGCGAACGTGTGTGAGAGAGTAAGCATGTGAGGTGCTCCCCTCCATTCTCTACCTCCCTCTAATTGAAAGTACCTGCTGTACCGTGCTGTGACTGGCGGCTTGGAGCCTGCGGAAGGGTCCGCTACGGAGACCATTGGGCTCCCCCCGTGGAGACCCAGACACCTGAACATTGTGTGCTGGATCAAGGAGCAGAAGCCGCGCCAGACGTGAAGCCACTCGCGATCTCGTGGGAATTGCGGAGCCGTGGGATTTGTCTGTCTATAGAGCTTTTCATGGCTCCCCACGGCTTCCTATAGGACTTGCGGGCACGGCACCCGGGGGATACGGTGTGGAGGAAAAGTGGAGGGGCAGGTAGGTTCTCCTGGAGGTACTGTACTTCACTCTATAAGCTCTGACTGAACGGGGAGTTAGTGCACTTGCTCCGCCAGCAGCTGGTCCCTCCTAACCTCTCCTTCACCCCAGTAATAGAGTATAACTTTCATTAACCTCTGAATGTTCATTATTGATTTTTATTTTCACTCTTGGTTCAATATATAATATTTTCACCCATTCAATAAAGGAGGGGCCAAACCCAAATCTCTCTAGCACTCTCCATAAGTAGTCCCATTCCAGGCTATCGAAGGCCTTAGCGGCATCCAAGGCCAATACCACCCTAGAGCCTTCATTGTCTGTTGGAATCTGCATGTTTAGAAAGACTCTTCTGATGTTAATACTAGTTGACCTATTGGGGATAAAGCCCGACTGGTCAGGATGTATAAGATTTTGGCCAGAATTTTTATGTCGGTACATAACAGTGATATTGGGCGGTAAGAGGATACATCGAATTGATCCTTCCCCTCCTTATATACAGTGGGGACGGAAAGTATTCAGACCCCCTTAAATTTTTCACTCTTTGTTATATTGCATCCATTTGCTAAAATCATTTAAGTTCATTTTTTTCCTCATTAATGTACACACAGCACCCCATATTGACAGAAAAACACAGAATTGTTGACATTTTTGCAGATTTATTAAAAAAGAAAAACTAAAATATCACATGGTCCTAAGTATTCAGACCCTTTGCTGTGACTCTCATATATTTAACTCAGGTGCTGTCCATTTCTTCTGATCATCCTTAAGATGGTTCTACACCTTCATTTGAGTCCAGCTGTGTTTGATTATACTGATTGAACTTGATAAGGAAAGCCACACACCTGTCTATATAAGACCTTACAGCTCACAGTGCATGTCAGAGCAAATGAGAATCATGAGGTCAAAGGAACTGCCTGAAGAGCTCAAAGACAGAATTGTGGCAAGGCACAGATCTGGCCAAGGTTACAAAAAAATTTCTGCTGCACTTAAGGTTCCTAAAAGCACAGTGGCCTCCATAAACCTTACATAGAAGACATTTGGGATGACCAGAACCCTTCCTAGAGCTGGCCATCCGGCCAAACTGAGCTATCAGGTGGGGGTGGGGGTGGGGGTATAGTGAACGGTGTCTGTGTGTGTGTTTTTGTTTTGGTTTTTTTCATTTACATTTATTATTTTTTACAATTTTTTTTTTTTTATTCTTTATTGCACTATGTGTGTGTTTTTTTTTTTTTTTAATCAGCCCTGTTGGAGGGCTTTGGTGAGATATCAGGGGTCTTAACAGACCTCTGATATCTCCCCCTTGAGACAGAGAAATAGACTGAGGATAGAGATTCCCCAGTCCTTTTCTCTGCAGCCTCAGCTGCACTGAGAATGAATGGAGAGAAGACAACGGCTGCTCTCCATTCATAAACTGACACATTGTAATCACAGGAGATTACAATGTTTCAGTTATGTGAATGGACAGAGTCAGCTGACTCTGTCCATTCACACAGCGGAGAGAGACAGCAGAACGGAGGGGACAGAGGAAGAGAGAGGGGGACAACGGAAAGCCGGAACGGATGGGCACAGCGGAGGGGGACAGAGGAACACATGGGGACAGCGGAGGGGGACAGAGCAAAGAAGGAGGACAGCGGGAGGGGACAGAGGAACGGATGGGGACAGCGGAGGGGGACAGAGCAAAGAAGGAGGACAGCGGGGGGGACAATGCAATGGAGCAGGACAGCGGAGGGGGACAGAGGAACGGAGGAGGACTAAGGAGGAGGAGGTGACAGTCAGCGGTGATCGCGTGTGGGGGAATTACAAGCACCGATCACCACTGTATGTCACTAAGCAGCTGAAAGCCGCGGGGGGAGAAGCTTGTAACTCCCCACACGCCCATCACCGCTGACAGTCAAGGTATCGGCGGAAGCATCGGGAGCATTTGCCCGAGTACAAGTACTTGGGCAAATGCTTGGTATCGGTGCCGATACCGATACTAGTATCGGTATCGGGACAACCCTAATCAAAAGGGTGCTTCTACTAAATACTGAGCAAAGGGTCTGAATACTTAGGACCATGTGATATATTTCAGTTTTTCTTTTTTAATAAATATGCAAAAATGTCAACAATTCTGTGTTTTCTGTCAATACGGGGTGCTGTGTGTATTAATGAGGAAAAAAATGAACTTAAATGATTTTAGCAAATGGCTGCAATATAACAAAGAGTGAAAAATTTAAGGGGTCTGAATACTTTCCGTGGCAACTGTATCACGGTAATGGTAGCTTCCGACATCGAGGTGGGAAGTCTCCCATTAATTAATGCCCCCCTCAGTGTCTTCAGCAATTCTGGGAGCAATATCTCACCATAACGTTTATATATTTCTATTGGGAGCCCGTCTGGGCCCGGTGACTTTTGGTTGGACATCCCAGCCACCGCTTGCTGCAGTTCATCCAAAGTCACCGGTGCCTCTATTTCCATTCTATCCTTCTCTGTTAAAGTTGGAATTGTTATTCCCCAAAGAAAACCATCCATCCTTTCACTCCCAACCCCTCTGTTGGATCTATACAAGGACTTAAAATATTCACTAAATGTGTGCATTATTTATGACGCATCTGTAGAGATCTCTCCACTCAATGTCTTCACTGCCGAGACAGTGGAGGGGGGGTATTAGATCTAATCAAGAGGGACAATAAATGACCCCCTCTCTTCCCTTCTCCAAAATGACACTGTCTCTGGCATATTCGTTTGTTCTCTTTCCCCCTTGTAACGGCCATTTTATGAGCTTGCTGTTTATCAAGCCATTCCGTTTGTCTATCGGATGTTGGATCTTTGACATATTACCTCTCTGCCTGCATTGTTTCGTTCCTAATGTCCCTTTCCCATTACCTAGATTTCCCCTTGTTTCTTGCAACTTGTTGGATAAAAAGGCCTCTAAGATAGACCTTCAAGGAGTCCCAGACCACTCCAGCTGACGCCGTGCCCACATTGATTTGAATAAATTCTTTTAATCCGGTCATCACTTCTCCGGGGTCACCTATCAGTTCCAGCCAATAAGGCCTGATTTTCCATTCTCTTGGATGGACTTTATTCCCAACAATTATTGTCAGTACTAGCAGGGAGTGGTCTGAGACTCCTCTTGGGCCATATTCTATGTTCCTTACCAACAGTGTTGCTTCCCCATTACCCAGGGCCAAATCTATTCTGGAGAGGGTGTGGTAAGATCTAGAAAAGCAGGAGTATTGCCATTCCTGCGGGTTACGCATTTGCCATATGTCGCTCAACCTCACTTCCTCCAAGAATGGCTATAGTCGGCTCTCTCCTGTTGTATTGTGGCAATTCCGCGGTGGAAATCTATCTAGGGTCTTATCTGAAACTTCACTGACATCTCCTACCACTATTACTGGGATTCCTACTTTGTCTGATGTGAACTCCAACAATTTATACAGGACCTCAAGTTTAAATGGGGTGGATATAAATATTTGGCAGAACATATAGCCTGTTCTCAATTGAGCAGAACAAAAAAATATACCAGCCCTGTTCATCGATACAACTCTCCCTGCAGGAGAACGCCACTCCTCTCCCAACCATTATGCTGACCCCCCTTGAATAGGAGGAATGTACAGAATGGTATTGGGATTGGAACTTCTGGTTATGAAGTTGTGGCACAGTAATGCTGATCAAATGCGTCTCCTGTAGGCAGAGCAGTCCAGCCCCACTCCCCTCCAATGCAGACAGGACCATGGCCCTCTTGGTTGGGTCCCCTAGGCCTTGGACATTCCAAGAACTTATACTGAATGTCTTATCCAGCATGGGGAAATATCAAAGTAAATAATAAAAAGGAAAAAGAAAAAAAAAAGCAGTCCAACAGTTCCGCCTCCCTCCCTCCACCTTAAATACTTCCTCCAATCTGTGTCTCCCTCCCTCCTCCGATCTCCCACACTTCTCTCTATTAGTGTCATCTGCCTTATTAGTATTTGTGTTGTATACTTCTTCCCCCCGCCCTACCCACCCTAACCCTACCCTCTCCTCCAACCACCACCCTCCCTCCCATACTTTCCCACCCCTGCACCACAGGGCGTACCCTAAGGGCTTCACCTGTAACCTTTTAGTGTAAAATATGACCAATGCGGGAGCCCCATGTGCTCTCTTGCTCCCATTCTTGCATCTATCACATCCAGTCAAAAAGTGTGTCTCCCCTCCCCTCCCATCTATTTTAATTAAACAACATTATTATAATAATCGGTGGTCATGTAGTGATACAGTGATCAAACCAAAGCAGCAAACGGGGAAGGAGAACAAAAAGGGGTGGATAGGGGCCAACAGCTCCAATAAGGAGAGCAGGAAAGAAATCCCCCCTGTTACATAATCAAAACAACTCCATGCTCCCTATATTCTACAGTTTCTACAAGTCTTTCCTGTTTTCCTCCAGCCACTTCACCACACTGGCAGGTGAGCGGAAAAAAAAGCTCCGCCCAGTGCTGTCACCCGTAAACGGCTGGGTATAGTAAGGCATATACAATTTTATATTTCTGTAAAGAACACTTAATTGGAATAAACTCAGCTCTGCGCTTCTGCAAATCTGGGGAAAAATCAGGGTAAAATGAGACTCTAACCCCATTGTACATAATGTCCCCCATTTCTCTCGCTTTTTGAAGCAAAGTCACCTTATCGCTATAGTTGAGAAGCTTCAATAATAATGGCCTATGATAGCCATCAGCCTGCGGGGCTTTAAAAGGGACTCTGTGGGCTCTTTCAATCGTAAAGAGTGTTGAAAAAATAGTGGGCCCAAAAATTTCCCTAAACCACCCCTCCAAAAACACTATGGGGTTAGAGCCCTCACTCCGCTCTGGGAGGCCTATCACTCTCACATTGTTTCTGCGGAGTCTATTTTCCATTTCATCAAGCTTGGCCCCCTGTATATCCACTTGTTCCTTCAACCCTTTAAGTTCTTGTTTTAATGGGTATAAGTCATCCTCAACTGCACTTAATCTCTCTTCTAAAGCAGTAGTCCTTTCCACAGTCTTGCGCAATTCATGACTCATTGAAAGTAATTCTTCCTTAATACTTTTTAGCTGATTATCAAGGCTAGTAATTGAGTCTTTGCAAGCATTAACAGCATACAGTACGTCTCTCAATGTAGGTTCTGATTCTAATGTAGAGCCAGCCACAGTGGGCATCCCAGACATCCCAGACATAGCAGATGTTATGTCCCAGACGTTTCTCCCGCCAGCCCTTTAGTACTCACTGTTTTGGCGCCAGATGAAATAATGGAGTTTGAGGGAGTCTGGCCATGGCCCTGGCTCCTTCTGTCATATGTGGATCCCGTCTGTGCTTTAGCTTGTGCTATTATCTGTTGATGGTCCCCCTTAGCAGGCGACTGGGATGTTGTCTGGACAAAACTCTCAAGTTTAGCTGCTGCTGTCACTTGATTCCCCTTCTCCTTTGCAGAGCGCGTTATCTGGGTTCCATCCTGGGGTGGCTGGTCCTCTGTACCTCGTTTTCTAGACATGCTGATCCTCCCCCTTTTAAAAACTGTTATTGCTAAGGGGGGGTGTGGACAGGTTACAGTTTCACGTCAATTCTCACCACTTCCCCTCCTCACTACTCCAACAGAGCCCCTTCACCGAGACAATGTCTTTAGGGATCCTTTGCTTTAAGAAAAGATATGCCCCTGCCTTAAAAGTGTGGAGGGTAGCCGAGCAGATTAATGACAAGTCCTTTATTAAAAAATAAAAAAAATAAAACTGTCCCACAAAGTCTTCTTCTTCTTCTCTTGCTCCGCCGATGGACCGTAAAAAAAAAACACGACCGACCTGCCTCCATGGGAGCCACCCATCCTCTCAGGTTACAGCTCTTTTATAACTGAGGGCGGGGCCATGTGGTGATGTAACCGGGTGGCCCAGCCCCCCTCTGATGCTACGGGAAAGCCATAGGGATGTTCCCGTGCGGCAGAGGGGGGCGGGTCATCCAGAAAACATCACTTTGTGGCCCCGCCCTCAGTTATAAAAGAGTTATCACCTGAGAGGATGGTCATTACAGCGGGTGCCTCCCATGGAGGCAGGTCGGTCGTGTTTTTTTTTTTTTGGTCCATCGGCAGAGCAAGAGAAGAAGAAGAAGACTTTGTGGGACAGTTTTATTTTTTTATTTTTTAATAAAGGACTTGTCCCCAAGCCATGTCATGTCATTTTTACCATTTTCACACTTTTTTTGTGAAATGGTAGGGGTACTGGGATCTGGGGGTCCCCTTGTGAAAGGGGGCTTCCAGATTCCGATAAGCCCCCTGCCCGCAGACCCCCACAACCACCGGGCAAGGGTTGTGGGGATGAGGCCCTTGTCCCCATCAACATGGGGACAAGGTGTTTTTGGGGTACCCCAAAGCATCCTCCCCATGTTGAGAGCAAGTGGCCTGGTACGGTTCAGGGGGGGCTTTCTCTCATCCCTCCCTCTTTTCCTGTGGCCTGCCAGGTTGCGTGCTCGGATAAGTGTCTGATATGGATATTTGGGGGGACCCCCGCGCAATTTTTTAAAAAATCTTGGCACAGGGTTCCCCTTAAAATCAATACCAGACCTGAAGGGTCTGGTATGGATTTTGAGGGGGAGCCCCAAGCCATTTTTTTTTATTTTGGTGGGGGGTTCCCCTTTAATATCCATACCAGACTTGAAGGGGGTGGGGTCACCTGTTTGTGACTCTGCCCCCTCTGACAACACGGGGAAAGCCAAAGGGAAGTCCTCCGTTATATAAGAACTGTCGATATATAAATAGGATCAGGTGCGCTACCTGTGTCAAACACGCTCATAATAAAGTCAACATATGAAATTGACATACAAACATAGCTATACTCTGGAAATAAAAATGTGAGTAAAAAAAACATGTGCAAAGTCCATCAGGAGGCTAATTAGCGTCCATATTAAGTGATCCCCAGCGATGTGCACTTTCATTGAAACAAAAACTTTCCTTCAAATACTCTCCTCTCCCAGTCGATGCCCCATACGGGGAAACGATGCGTCGGGTGGAGCTACGGGATCTGATGTCACCACATACCAGCTGGCTGGCTTTGCCGCGGCTGTGCTGTCCGTTTGAACATTTCTACTCTGCTATATGATTTCAGTCATCCATCGTTTTTAATAAAGGAATTTTATTAACTTTGTACACTATGGAGCACCTTTTTTCTCTTTCTAATTTCCCATCGTATACCACAAGTGATCCCATTAAAACAAAGTTTGTAAGGAGAACACTGCACCCTGCTGCACCGGGATTACGGTGCTCTGAATGGTCTGAGGAGGAGGGAATTTCTGCTTGAAGTCAATATCAGCTGTTCCTGCTCGTTCCTGCTCGTAAAATCTGACATATCTGAGCCCTTAAGATCTCTGTAATAGGGGTCCTACACATCTGGTAAGCAGCTTTTTCTATCATTACTTGGTTTGTGAAAACATTTAATGAAGACCACATTCCGTATTTGAAGGAAAGTTTTTGTTTCAATGAAAGTGCACATCGCTGAGGATCACTTAATATGGACGCTAATCAATGGCGTCCCTAGGGGGGGGCAGAGGGGGCCCTGACCCCCCCAACATTATGCTGTGCCCCACCATGTGCCCCCCCCCCAAAAAAAAAAAAAAAATTTTTTTTTTTTTTACAAAAAGGCAATGAGGGAGAGCGTCCCCAGTCAGCTCCTGCGGGTGATTCCTCCCCCCCCTCTGCTCGCTGACACTGCATAATGCTAGCGCTCACACAACCATGGCCACCCGATCTACTCCTTCCCCTGCATCCTCATTGGCAGGGAGAAGAGCAAGTTGCAGGAAGGACTCCACCAGGACTCTCAGTTACTGAAAAAACAGACTGATTTCTCACGTCCTTAGGACAGGAGAACCAGCCTGTAAATTCCAAGAGATGCCAGACCAGAGCAGTCAATAGCAGGGGCAGGTCAGCAAGAGGAGGCTGGGGAACCCCACAGTGGCAGAACACCAGGGCCCGGTGGCAAGACATTTTTTGCAACCCTGATAGTTCTCCCACTGCTTTGGACCCTTATATTTTCTTGGTATGCTGGTGACATATATCTCTTGTTTTCTGCCACCCTGGGGACCTCAATACAGTAGCAAGGTAGCTCACTGCAGAACATGTGAAAGGGCTGTTGTGAGATCGTAGTAAAGGGCCCCAGGATATATATATATATATATATATATATATATATATATATATATATATATATATATATATATATATATATATACAGTATATATATATATATATTGTAATAGTGAGAGTCCCTGTCACTATGAAAATGGGGTTAAAGTGGACATAGGGTATGCACATTTGCTTGGGGCAAGGCTTCAGAGCATAAATGTGGACTGGAGAAAACTGCTTTTGCAGCTTTCTCCAGATTTTGAGATCCACCAGCAGATTGAATGGTCAGGTGTGTGTTGGGCTATTTGTAGACACCTGACCATAGTTCTGGGCTCCACCCTCCCGAGGAGTCCAGGCAAGCAAGGGAGAAGTGTGCATGTCTGCACAGGTCTGTCAGAGTAGACAGAGGGCCCAAGCCTGTGGGCTGGAAAAGGAAGCTGGAAAAGAGTGCTGAGGTACTGGGTGTACAGGAACTCTGTTATAGAGCCGAGAGGGCTGAAGCATAAGTCTGAGCAGCAGTGCTGCTAAAGAGAGCCAGGTGGCTTGGTATTTTTGATTGAACTTACATTGTTGCTGTGGAAAGCTGAAACCCCTGCGTGGGCAACTCTTCTGTTATCGGACATTTTCTTTCTTTAATAAAAGTGGGCCTACAAGCCCTTAAAACTGCATATCTGGCGTGGACTCAGCTCACTGGTAAGCTCTACCTTTAAGCTAAATGAACCCCCGATGTTACAAGTGGTGGAGAATGCGGGCAGAAGACGGTGGAATCCGGGTCCTTGCTCCACAGTGAGTTCAAGTCAGGAACTATTGGCTGTGTTTGGAAGTGCAGCCAGGCAAAAGGCATTGCGTGTTGCAGGTGGTGTACCTGTGAATGAAAAGTCAAACTTATTTTTTTCTGCTATGAACTGTGTTTGTGTGCATGAGACAGCACAATCTGTGTGTGCACTGTGCAGGTGAGGAAATCTTGCATGAAGTGAAAAGCAACTTGCTTTAAAGTAACAGTGCTTCATTATTTTTTTTTTTTTTTTGCTGGAAAGCGCAAAAGTGTGGTGGAAGTGAGCTCAGCGTGGCCTGAGAAGATGTCGCCACCTAGGAGGGCCAGTCCAGAAGGCCTAGTGATGTGCGATGCAGTAAATGAATGGTTCAAGCGGAATCGCAAAGAGTGGGGCGCAGTGCAAGGGGCTGAGATTGTGGCCTCTGACTATGTGCAACCCATGCTACCTACAGAGGAGGTTGGGGACTTCCTGAAAAAATTTGAAAAAGTTGCTGTAAGGAGAAAATGGCCTAGGGATCGGTGGCCAAAATTGTTGCAACCCTTGTTACGGATAGAGTTCCGGTCGGTTTACCATTTGATGGATTGGGAACAGGATGACTACTGCAAGTTTAAAGAGGAAATTCTTCTTAGAGGAGTGTTCCAGCGTATCATGGGCCACCAGCAATGCTCCAGGATGGGAGAGGTGTCACCGGAAGACCAAGATTTTGGAAATGCAGAGAAACGCAAAGTTTCGTGTCATGGCCGCTTAGGGAAAGTGGTCAGCCCAGAAAGGAGGGTGCAACAGTCTACATCCTGCATGAGTTATAGCCAACCAGTTTTGGAGTGCAAGTCTGCTGTTACCCCTAGCAACAGGAATCTTGTGTTGCCTACAGGGGGCATCAGTGGGTCTAGAAAGGCTGCAGTGTTGCTCTGTGACCACATGGGGGTGTCAGCCTGTGGAGACACCACAGATGAAAGACATCGCACTCAAGTGAAGGCTATGACACCAGCTGCAGGAACGGGTAAGACTGTTTCAATTTATGATGCTGAACCCAGTGAAGTGGGAGTATGCTCAGCGGGGAGATCCGCAGTACCAAAGGACATAGACTGGCTGCAGTGTGCTACCCAGAGCAGTGGGGAGGCGCAGCGTAAAGCCCAACTAGCTGCAGGGCTAGAGACTGGAAAGGACATGGGGACTCTGCATGTGCCTGCTATAATCCAGCAGATGGCTGAGAAAATTGAGCTAGGGGTGACCAAAACAGTGCTGGTGCCATGTTCCCTAGTTACAGGTGCTGCAGGGTTGCCCAGGGAAACTTCCAAGGAGCTCGCAGTGACGGAGCAGAGAGTTTCCCAGGTCAGCTATGGAGCTGCCCAAATAGGTAAGAGTGCCCCTTTACAGAGAGCAGGCGCTGTGAAGAGTCACTCAGAGGTTATGGTAGCTCATAGACAACCCCCAAAAATGGCAGTTGTGTCTACATGCAATGAAAATGCTAATGATTGTTTTGACAAAAGTGTTACTATGGGTAAAAGTGATGTGGATGGTAATGACATTGAAACATGTATTTCTTGTAATGTCATATCTGAGAGTGAGGTTGGTAATGTGTTCACTACCAATGATGAGAGTAGATCTCACGTGACAGGCAGAGGCATAGGATTGTCCATGGAGGTCTCGGGGGGTCTCCATGTGATGAAGCCAGAGTCTGTCCAGGATGGTTCTGGTTCTACTCTGGTGGAACAAGGTTGGACTGAGTCACACAGTGAGTGTGTGTGGGCACAATCTGACAACCCTAAGTGTAGCCCAGTTGGCAAGGGGTTAATTCAGCCTGTAAAAGCTGAGAGTTCAAAGCTAGATGTGTTTGTAGCGCCACCAGAGCAAGGTGGTCAAAATAAGGCATTGCACATTGCCTTGGTTGAGGATGCAATTTCTCAAGTTGATGCGAGTAAAAAAATATTGTCACAATGTGAGGTAGGTAGAAGTGACAAGTGTGCTGTTTTGGCTAGTGAATCCCAGGTTCCTGTGGGGCCTTCTAGAGCAGTTGATGCAGTGCTGTGGAGCACTGGTGATGGAACCACAAGGGACTGGGATGATTGGTGCAAGGAAACACTTGCAGCGCTAGACCAAGTGACAAAGACTTACGAAACAATGATGTGTAACAAAGGTGTGGACAGAACACCTGCTATGCCCATTGGAGGGGTCACAGAATGGCCGATGCTCATGGGTACGCTAGCCCCTGTAAAGACTGAGGCCCTCCAGTCTGAAGGAACGGTTCTGGGCGCAGGCATGGCAGATGGGTTGTCCACAGCCCAGCAACTAAGTAATAGCAAGTGTCAAGGTGACAATGTGACTATTGTTGACCTGCAGAGGCTCATTGTTGAGTTGGAGGGGAAGAGGAGACATGTGGCTGACAGTGCTCCAGGGGAGCAACAGGCAGTGATGGTGAGTACCTCCAAAGAGGTGGAGGTCTCTTCCAAGGTCTCAACCTCTCAGACTACAGTGGATGAGCCCCTCCATGTCTCGGAGGAGGGAAAGGTCCCTAAAGAGGTCACAAATTTAGACTTGGAATGTATTGAAATGACAGAAACTTTACTTGAAATGCTGGAGTTGGCAAAAACACACTCACTGTACACTTGGGTGTCTCCATCGTGGTCGGACCAGGTGGTGCTGCGTAGTACCAATGGGTGGAGCCAGGTGATACAGGCGGTGCTGGAAAACCTTGCCCAAGAGTGGAATTGGTGGAACAAATGTTTGTTAACCATTTGGCACAGGATCTCTCGATTCCCGGTGAGAGTACTTCCAGTTGTTGATTGGTATGGAGGTCGCTCAGGGGAACTGTTGGAGATAGCAGAGGTCTCTCCGCCTGGTGCAGTGACTGAGAACATCTTTGCTGGTGCGGTCCGAGGTGCGGCTGAGCAGTGGTCAGTAGAGGGCACAGACACTGTCTCACCTGCTAGACCTCATGAAAAGGAAGGGCCCAGAATGGACGCGGCAGTAGTCGAGATGCTTTCTGTCACTGGCCAAGAGGTACAGGTTAAGGTACCCGGAGACACTGTGGGAGAAAGTGCTGAAGGTTGCTGTAGCAATGTAATGTGTACACCAGTTGGCATTATCGCAGTAAGGAATGATTTGTGCTTGGGTCTGTGTTTGTTAGGACAGCCGCCCATGGAGCGTTGGACAGCAGGTGAGGTGGAGCTTGGTGATAGTTCCATGGAGCATAGTCACTCGCCTGTGTGTGGTCCCTCCTCAGGACAGGTCCTAACAAACTCGGAAAAAAGCACTGGTGGTATCAGAAGTTGGAATCTCAAAATTGGTGATCTGATGATTGGTGCTGTTAATAATGACGTGGTTGCCGTAGTCAACCAGAGAAAGGTATTAGAACCTATAGTGAAGGTTAAAGCTGATGTCAGTGAGTTGAAAGAAAGGATCAGGGAAAGCAGAGTTTCCCTTAGAAAGATAAATAAGCCCAGGCACCCAAAACGAAGAGGGAGAAGGCTGAGTATAGGGAAATGTAGGACCCTGTTAAGATCCAGGGTGGGACGTACCTGGAAGCGCACCCGAAAAAAAGGTTGGGCCTACGTGGCTGACAGCCAGCACAGAGGTGTCCCAACCATGACGGGTGCTGGTGTTCCTCCCTCCGGATCGAAACAAAGGGGGGGGATATGTAATAGTGAGAGTCCCTGTCACTATGAAAATGGGGTTAAAGTGGACATAGGGTATGCACATTTGCTTGGGGCAAGGCTTCAGAGCATAAATGTGGACTGGAGAAAACTGCTTTTGCAGCTTTCTCCAGATTTTGAGATCCACCAGCAGATTGAATGGTCAGGTGTGTGTTGGGCTATTTGTAGACACCTGACCATAGTTCTGGGCTCCACCCTCCCGAGGAGTCCAGGCAAGCAAGGGAGAAGTGTGCATGTCTGCACAGGTCTGTCAGAGTAGACAGAGGGCCCAAGCCTGTGGGCTGGAAAAGGAAGCTGGAAAAGAGTGCTGAGGTACTGGGTGTACAGGAACTCTGTTATAGAGCCGAGAGGGCTGAAGCATAAGTCTGAGCAGCAGTGCTGCTAAAGAGAGCCAGGTGGCTTGGTATTTTTGATTGAACTTACATTGTTGCTGTGGAAAGCTGAAACCCCTGCGTGGGCAACTCTTCTGTTATCGGACATTTTCTTTCTTTAATAAAAGTGGGCCTACAAGCCCTTAAAACTGCATATCTGGCGTGGACTCAGCTCACTGGTAAGCTCTACCTTTAAGCTAAATGAACCCCCGATGTTACAATATATATATATATATATATATATATATATATATAATTGCATTTTATAGTTGCCCCCCTACTTTTGTCCCTGTCCCCCCATGTGCCCCCCCTAAATATGAAAGCTGGAGATGCCACTGACGCTAATTAGCCTCCTGATGGACTTTGCACATGCTTTTTTTACTCACATTTTCATTTCCATAGTATAGCTATGTTTGTATGTCAATTTCATATGTTGACTTTATTATGAGTGTGTTTGACTCACCTGATCCTATTTATATATCTTTTGTTAAAACCGAATATTCAGGTTTTTTCAGGTTGCAGCCTTTTTAGGTCATCACAATTTTAGGTTTGTTCACCCTTTTTTGATAACACATTTTTCTGATATCACAATTAATTAGGAACAGCGCATATTGTTCATGTTACACCATATAAGAACTGTCCCCTGAACAGAAGCGTCACACAGCGGAAGACTCCCACTGAGGCGGATCGTGCAGAGGACGAAGCGGAGAAAAAGCCAGAGGAAGATGCCGGACAAGAAGACCAGAGGAAGAAGCGGAGGAAGAAGCGGGGGAAGAAGAAGATGAAGGATGAAGGAAGAAGAAGAACACTGAAGGAAGGCCAGAAGAAAGAAGATGGAAGAAGAAGCAGGGAGAGAAGACGTAATTAATAAAGGAATTGTCAAAAACCATCTCTTGTCTTTTTTAACCTGAAGGGTCTGGTATGGATTTTGAGGGGGAGCCCCAAGCCATTTTTTTTTAATTTTGGCGTGGGGTTCCCCTTAATATCCATACCAGACCTGAAGGGCCTGGTATGGAATTTGGTGGGACCCCCACGCATTTTTTTTTTAAAATTTGGTTCGGGGTTTCCCTGTGGGGAAATCCCATGCTGTTTTTATCAATGAACTTTTATGTGTATTGCCGGACCGAGAATTCATTATAGCCGGCGCGAGCGCTAGTACTTTTAAATGACTTTTTTTCCTTTAGAAATGTCATTTTGCACTCGGACTATTCTAAACATGAGAAACATGTGCCACTTTACAGGCATACTATAGACACCCCCCAGGTACGAAATTTAAAGGAATATTACACTTTTATTTTTTCACTTTAAGCATTATTAAAATCACTGCTCCCGACAAAAAACGCCGTTTTTAAAACTTTTTTTTGCACTGATACATGTCCTCTGGGGCAGGACCAAGGTCCCCAACCACTTTTTATGACAATAACTTGCATATTAACCCTTAAAATTAGCACTTTTGATTTATCCCATAGACAATTCATTATAGCCAACAATTCACTATAGCCACTATTACTTCACGGCTTTTTTTTCCCTTTAGAAATTTCATTTTGCTGTCAGACTACTCTAAACATGGGAAAAAAGTGCCACTTTACAGGCATACTATAGACACCCCCAGGTACGAAATTTAAAGTAATATTTTATTTTTATTTTTTCACTTTAAGCTTTATTAAAATCACTCCTCCCGAAAAAACGGCCGTTATGAAAACTTATATTTGCACTGATACATGTCCCCTGGGGCAGGACCCAGGTCCCCAAACACTTTTTATGACAATAACTTGCATATAAGCCTTTAAAATTAGTACTTTTGATTATTCATGTTCGTGTCCAGTAGACTTTAACGGTGTTCGCGTGTTCAAACCAAGTTTTTGCCTATTCGCATGTTCTGGATGCGAACCGAACAGGGGGGTGTTCGGCTCATCCCTATTGGCTATTTGGCGAACAGGTGAACAACCGAATGCTCTTCCCTACTTATATGCAAGTTATTTTCATAAAAAAGTGTTTGGGGACCTGGGTCATGTCCCAGGGGACTTTTTTAATAGAATTTTTTTTTAAAACAGCCGTTTTTTCAGGAGCAGTGATTTTTTTAATGCTTAAAGTGAAACAATAAAAATGAAATATTCCTTTAAATATCATGCCTGGGGGGTGTCTATAGTATGCCTGTAAAGCGGCACAGTTTTCCCATGTTTAGAACAATACCACAGCAAAATTACATTTCTAAAAGTCATTTAAAACTGATTGTGGCTGTAATGAATTGTCGGCTTTCGGCAATATAGATAAAACTCATTGAAAAAAACAGCATGGGTTCCCCCCCAGTTTATTACCAGGCCCTTTGGGTCTGGTATGAATATTAAGGGGAACCCCGAACCAAAAAATTAAAAAAAAGATTGTGTGGGGGTCCCCCCAAAATCCATACCAGGCCCTTCAGGTCTGGTATGGAAATTAAGGGGAACCCTGTACCAAATTTGTGCCAAAAAAAGGCGTAGGGGTTCCCCCCAAAATCTGAAGGGTCTGGTATGCATTTTAAGATTTTAAGAGGAACCCTGCGCCAAAAAAATGGCGCAGGGGTCCACCCAAAATCCATACCAGACCCTTATCCAAGCACACAAGCTGGCAGGCTGCAGGAAAAGAGGGGGCCGAGAGAGCGCCCCCCCCCTCCTGAACCATACCAGGTCACATGCCCTCAACATGGGGAGGGTGCTTTGGGGTCTGACCCCAAAGCACCTTGTCTCCATGTTGATGGGGACAAGGGCCTCCTCCCCACAACCCTTGCCTGGTGGTTGTGAGGGTATCTGGGCGGGGGCTTATCAGAATCTGGAAGCCCCCTTTAACAATGGGACCCCCAGATCCTGGCCCGCCCCCTCTAAAACGACGGGGGCTTCCCCATGGCTTCCCCGTGGTATCAGAGGGGGCGGGGTCACCCGTTTACATCACAGGATGGCCCCGCCCTCAGCTATATAACAGCTGTCACCAATGGGAAGCATCACTCGGTGGGAGCCTCCCATGGAGGCGGAGGTGTTGCATTTCTTTCTTTCTTCTGCTCGTCAGCTGCATGATAAAAGATGAATGGACATCACTGGACTTTTTATGTTTTAACCAGTTGCCGACCGCCGCACGACGATGTACGTCGGCAGAATGGCACGGGCAGACAAAAGGACTTACAGGTACGTCCTTGCCTGCCCGCGGGTGGGGGGTCCAATCGGACCCCCCCGTGCCTGCGGCGGTCAGATTCAGGTCAGGGGCGATCAAAGGTGAGGGGGAGGCCACTCATTCGTGGCTCCCCCCTCACGATCGCTCCTGGCCAATGACGGGCTTCCTCGGCTTCTGTAATGTAAACAGAAGCCGAGGAAGTGATGTCACTCTCCTCGAGCCGGTCTTTTCGTTCCGGCGCCGAGGAGAGAAGACATCCAAGTAAGTTTGCACCAACACTACACGAACAGTAGAACACACAGGCACACTTGTCACCCCCCATCACCCCCCAGTCACTCCCCTGTACCCCCTGTCACACTGACACCAGAAGCAGTTGTTGTTTTTTCTGATTATTGCATTGGTGTCAGTTTGTGACAGTTATAAGTGTTAGGGCAGTTAGGGTTAGCCCCCTTTAGGTCTGGGGTACCCCCCTTTAGGTCTAGGGTACCCCCCTAACCCCCCTAATAAAGTTTTAACCCTGTGATCACCCCCCATCGCCAGTGTCACTAAGCGATCGTTTTTCTGATCGCTGTATTAGTGATACAGGTGACGCTAGTTAGGGAGGTAAGTATATAGGTTCGCCGTCAGTGTCTTATAGCGACAGGGACCCCCATATACTACCTACTAAAGGTTTTAACCCCCTGATTGCCCCCTAGTTAACCCTTTCACCAGTAATCACCATATAATTGTTACGGGGACGCTGGTTAGTTAGTTTGTTTATTATAGTTTATTATAGTTTATTATAGTTTTAGGGCACCCGCCGTTTATTACCTTATAAAGGTTTAACCCCCTAATTGCCCGGCAGTGATATAAGTTACGTTTTTAGGGTCAGATAAGGTCTGCGTCGCCCCAGGCAGTGTCAGGTTAGCGCCAGTACCGCTAAAACCCACGCACGCAGCATACACCTCCCTTAGTGCTATAGTATCTGAACGGATCGATATCTGATCCGATCAGATCTATACTCCCCAGCAGTTTAGGGTCCCCGAAAAAAATGCTGTGTTAGCGGGATCAGCCCAGATACCTGCTACCACCTGTGTTTTGCACAGACTAGGACACACTTTCACAGGGTCTCCCAAGATGCCATCGCATTTTGAGAGACCCAAACCTGGAACCGTTACAGTTTTAAAATTTACAGTTATAAAAAAAAATGTAAAAAAAAAAAAAAAAAAATACACAAAAAAATATAAAATAAAAAAACCAAAAATAGTTGTCGTTTTATTGTTCTCTCTCTCTCTATTTTCTCTCTATTGTTCTGCTCTTTTTTACTGTATTCTATTCTGTAATGTTTTATTGTTATGTTTTATCATGTTTGCTTTTCAGGTATGTAATTTTTTTATAGTTTACTGTGTAACCATTTTTTTGTTTTCAGGTACGCCATTCAGCTGCAGCGCGGATTTATTTATCTTGACAGCAACAGTGTTTGCTCCCACGATACATAAAGCCGTGACTCCAGCACTGTCGGAGGTGATTTCACCACCACAGTTACATACTTCAGCATATATGCCGAAGCGTGGGGGCAGCAGTGGGTGGAGGAGCGATTTGCTCCATCCTTTTGCGGGAGGATGCCCCCATGCTTCAGCATATATAAACAGTGCATGTATGCCCATCATTAGAAGTGGGTGGATGAAGGGAAGGTATTCTAATGGTGGGCATACCCACCGATCAATATATTTTTTTCGTTCAGCCCACAGGCTGCATGAAAAAAAAGTTTACAATATATGCCCAACAAGGACCAGCAACGTACTGGTATGTTGCTGGACTTTGAGTGGTTATACCAGAATGATGCCTGCAGGTTTAGGTATCATCTTGGTATCATTCTTTTCAGCCAGCGATCGTCTTTCATGTAAAAGCAATCCTAGTGGCTAATTAGCCTCTAGACTGCTTTTACAAGCAGTGGGAGGGAATCCCCCCCACCGTCTTACATGTTTTTCTCTGGCTCTCCTGTCCCAACAGGGAACCTGAGAATGCAGCCGGTGATTCAGCCAGCTTACCATAGAGCTGATCAGAGACCAGAATGGCTCCAAACATCTCTATGGCCTAAGAAACCGGAAGCTACGAGCATTTTATGACTTTGATTTTGCCGGATGTAAACAGCGCCATTGGGAAAGCATTTTATCACACCGATCTTGGTGTGGTCAGATGCTTTGAGGGCAGAACCCCAATTTTTTCAAAAAAGAGTACCTGTCACTACCTATTGCTATCATAGGGGATATTAACATTCCCTGAGATAACAATAAAAATGAATAAAAAAAAATAAAAATGAAAGTAACAGTTTACAAATAAGATAAAAAAGAAAAAAAAAAAAAGCTCCCCTGTCCCCCCCTGCTCTCGCGCAAAGGCGAACGCAAGCGTCGGTCTAGCGTCAAATGTAAACAGCAATTGTACCATGCATGTGAGGTATCACCGTGAAGGTCAGATTGAGTGCAGTAATTTTAGCAGTAGACCTCCTCTTTAAATCTAAAGTGGTAACCTATAAAGGCTTTTAAAAATGTATTTAGTTTGTCGCCACTGCACGTTTGTGCACAATTTTAAAGCATGTCATGTTTGGTATCCATGTACTCGGCCTAAGATCATCTTTTTTATTTCATCAAACATTTGGGCAATATAGTGTGTTTTAGTGCATTCAAATTTAAAAAAGTGTGTTTTTTCCCAAAAAAATGCGTTTGAAAAATCGCTGCGCAAATACCGTGTGAAAAAAAAAAAATGAAACACCCACCATTTTAATCTGTAGGGCATTTGCTTTAAAAAAATATATAATGTTTGGGGGTTGAAAGTAATTTTCTTGCAAAAAAAAATAATTTTTTTCATGTAAACAAAAAGTGTCAGAAAGGGCTTTGTCTTCAAGTGGTTAGAAGAGTGGGTGATGTGTGACGTAAGCTTCTAAATGTTGTGCATAAAATGCCAGGACAGTTCAAAACCCCCCCAAATGACCCCATTTTGGAAAGTAGACACCCCAAGATATTTGCTGAGAGGCATGTCGAGTCCATGGAATATTTTATATTGTGACACAAGTTGCGGGAAAAAGACAATTTTTTTTTTTTTGCACAAAGTTGTCATGTGGTATCCCTGTACTCAGGAGAAGCAACAGAATGTATTTTGGGGTGTAATTTCACATATTCCCATGGCATGTTTGAGCAATATATCATTTAGTGACAACTTTGTGCAAAAAATTAAAATTTGTCACTTTCCCGCAACTTTTCTCAAAATATAAAATATTCCATGGACTCAACATGCCTCTCAGCAAATAGCTTGGGGTGTCTACTTTCCAAAATGGGGTCATTTGGGGGGGTTTTGTGCCATCTGGGCATTTTATGGCCTTCAAAACTGTGATAGGTAGTGAGGAATGAAATCAAAAATTTACGCCCTTAGAAATCCTGAAGACAGTGATTGGTTTTCGGGGCCCCATACGCGGCTAGGCTCCCAAAAAGTCCCCTCACATGTGGTCAAGAAAAAATAAATAAATAACTGCGCATCAAAAATAAATAATGTAAACCATCTATGCTGCAGAGTCCTATATGTGACACAAATAACACAGAAATCAAGTGAAAAAAGAATTGACTCGCGCTCAAAGAACTAACATGTGTATGACTGAAGAGGAGTGCTCAGCCTATATATGAATAAATATGAATATATGATAGATGTAACAAACTGAATACTAGGTTGGGAGGTTGATCCCACTTCCACTTAAAGGAATATATTCAATAACAAATCAAATTCATACAAAAAACCGTGAAGGATAGCAGTATATAAAAAGAAATAATAACTTGTTTAGGGAAAAATGTAAAAAAAGGGGAAAGTCCATATACAAAAAACACCCTACAAGTGCTATGATAATGCAAAAAAAGGGCAAAAAAAGTTCCAATATAAATGAAATCCCAGATGTGTGGGTCCACCACCATAAATGAAGTGCCTGGCCGCTTACCGGAACCCCATGACCCCCCGTTACAGAGGGTCTAAATGGGCATTGTAGTCCTGCTGCTTCGGACAGCTCGGGAACCAGAATGATGACCAGATTGGAACCTCTGAAACTGTAATGCTGTAAAGGTTGTATTGCGGATGGATCCACAGGGAAAGGCAAAACTCAGCCCTCAATGGAGTGTAGACATCATATAGGGGAAACAGAAGAAGGCTCCCATAGTGTAAAATCAATTGGTATTTATTAAAAAAACATAGTAAACACTCACATGTAAAAAGCAATAATCCTCTGATGAGAGGCAGTCTGTGACACCGGCCGGATGTTCACAGGCCGCCCGTCCTGCTGAAGTGCAACGATGGAGGAAGGTGACGCGATGACACCGCT
This sequence comes from Aquarana catesbeiana, assembly GCF_042186555.1. NCBI lineage: Eukaryota > Metazoa > Chordata > Amphibia > Anura > Ranidae > Aquarana > Aquarana catesbeiana. The sequence continues at coordinate 725,458,215 of NC_133326.1, read as the reverse complement.
CAGCCCTACGCTGCGTTTCGCAAAAAATTGCGTCTTCCAGGGGCGGTGTCATCGCTATGTTTTTTTTAATAAATACCAATTGATTTTACACTGTAAAATCTGTTTCCCCTATATGATGTCTACACTCCATTGAGGGCTGAGTTTTGCCTTTCCCTGTGGATCCATCCGCAATACAACCTTTACAGCATTACAGTTTCAGAGGTTCCAATCTGGTCATCATTCTGGTTCCCGAGCTGTCCGAAGCAGCAGGACTACAATGCCCATTTAGACCCTCTGTAACGGGGGGTCATGGGGTTCCGGTAAGCGGCCAGGCACTTCATTTATGGTGGTGGACCCACACATCTGGGATTTCATTTATATTGGAACTTTTTTTGCCCTTTTTTTGCATTATCATAGCACTTGTAGGGTGTTTTTTGTATATGGACTTTCCCTTTTTTTTACATTTTTCCCTAAACAAGTTATTATTTCTTTTTATATACTGCTATCCTTCACGGTTTTTTGTATGAATTTGATTTGTTATTGAATATATTCCTTTAAGTGGAAGTGGGATCAACCTCCCAACCTAGTATTCAGTTTGTTACATCTATCATATATTCATATTTATTCATATATAGGCTGAGCACTCCTCTTCAGTCATACACATGTTAGTTCTTTGAGCGCGAGTCAATTCTTTTTTCCCCTCACATGTGGTATCCCCATACTCAGGAGAAGCAGCTGAATGTATTTTGGGGTGCAATTCCACATATGTCCATGGCCTGTGTGAGCAATATATCATTTAGTGACAACTTTTTGTAATTTTTTTTTTTGTCATTATTCAATCACTTGGGACAAAAAAAAATATTCAATGGGCTCAACATGCCTCTCAGCAATTTCCTTGAGGTGTCTACTTTCAAAAATGGGGTCATTTGGGGGGGGGGGTTGTACTGCCCTGCCATTTTAGCACCTCAAGAAATGACATAGGCAGTCATAAACTAAAAGCTGTATAAATTCCAGAAAATGTACCCTAGTTTGTAGACGCTTTAACTTTTGCGCAAACCAATAAATATACGCTTATTGACATTTTTTTTTTACCAAAGACATGTGGCCGAATACATTTTGGCCTAAATGTATGACTAAAATTGAGTTTATTGGATTCTTTTTATAACAAAAAGTAGAAAATATCTTTTTTTTTTTTTTCAAAATTTTCGGTCTTTTTCCATTTATAGCACAAAAAATAAAAACAGCAGAGGTGATTAAATACCATCAAAAGAAAGCTCTATTTGTGGGAAGAAAAGGACGCAAATTTTGTTTGGGTACAGCATTGCATGACCGCGCAATTGGCAGTTAAAGTGACGCAGTGCCAAATTGTAAAAAGTGCTCTGGTCAGGAAGGGGGTAAATCCTTCCGGGGCTGAAGTGGTTAATAAAGGACTTGTCCCAAGCTGTCTCTTGTCTTTTTTACCATCTTTGACACTTTTTTGTGAAATTCACATGGGGGGGCCTGGGCTCTGGGGGTCCCTTTTGTTAAAGGAGGCTTCCAGATTCTGATAAGCCCCCCGCCCGCATCCCACCCACAACCATCAGGCGAGGGTTGTGGGGTTGAGAACCTTGTCCCCATCAACATGGAGACAAGGTGCTTTGAGGTCAGACCCCAAAGCAGCCTCCCCATGTTGAGGGTATGTGGCCTGGTACGGTTCAGGAGGGGGGGCGCTCTCTCACCCTCCTCTTTTCCTGTGGCCTGACAAGTTGTGTGCTTGGATAAGGGTCTGGTATGGATTTTGGGGGGACCCCTACGCCATTTTTTTTTAAATTTGGCACAGGGTTCCCCTTGATTTACATACCAGACCCCCCAAAATCCATACCAGGCCCTTCAGGTCTGGTATGGATTTTGGGGGGACCCCCACGCGATTTTTTAAAAATATTTTTGGTTCGAGGTTCCCCTTAATATTCATACCAGACCAAAAGGGCCTGGTAATGGACTGAAGGGGGACCAATGCCGTTTTTTTTTTCAATTAGTTTTATCTATATTGCCAAGACCCGACAATTCATTACATCTGCAAACAGTTTTAAATGACAACTTTTGCTTTAGAAATGTAATTTTGCTGCGGTACTGTTCTAAACATGGGAAAACTGCGCCACTTTACAGGCATACTATAGACACCCCCAGGCACGATATTTAAAGGAATATTTCATTTTTATTGTTTCACTTTAAGCATTAAAAAATCACTGCTCCTGAAAAAACATCCTTTTTTTAAAAATCATTTTGCATTGATATATGTCCCCTGGGGCATGACCCGGGTCCCCAAACACTTTTTATGACAATAACTTGCATATAAGCCTTTAAAATATTCACTTTTGATTTTTCATGTTAGTGTCCCATAGACGGTGTTCCAGGGGCTTTCAAATTTGCCCCAAACACCGCATATTGTTCGCTGTTCGCCCTGTTGTGGATATTTTTATTAAAGTACGTTGTCAGATGTACATGGGAACCATAGCATAACCATACAAAATCATGGCCCACTGAGCCATGATAGCGTTTGGCTCGTGTCATTGGTAGCAGTTAGAATGTGCACACGATTGTGTTCAGAGCCATGTTCTTGGTGTCTTGTAAAGGACAACGCTCTGACAATCTGCGCGTCACTACTGCATTTCTATTTGAATATATACATGTGTATGTGATTGGTTCTTTTGAAAGAATGCAAGTGTCTGATTGGCTGATTCTGAAGCCACCACTTTCCTTTGTTATTCATGTTTATAGTATAAATAAATGGAGCTGGCTATTCTCTAGAGGATTCTGCTAAGCTCAAGGTGATACCAGCATCTGTGTCTGTGTTACTTGGAGAGATATAAAACGCGCTTTCCCGGAATTATATAAGAGAGCTGTTTTTGTGCTTTTAAGCACAAAGAAATTATATGTTTATAGGGAGAAGCTTAAAATTTCCCTGACATTTATGGCGGGCCAGAAAGGAACCCAACAGATCTTCCTAAATCAGCTGACTTCAAGGGGGAAGAGACATCTAGAACCAGACCAACAAAGGACGGCCTATGGTAAGACAACCATACTTCAAGTTATTTGAACATTTTTGCTGTTCTGTGTTCCGGGTTTTTGATTCTCTGTCCGCTGTATGGGGTAAGATCTGCTAGGCAAAGAACCTTATGTTTTTTTGTCTCTTTCTGTATAATGATGGGACTTTAATTGTAGGTTATATTTTTGTCAATGTAAGTAGGTCTATCAATTTGGGAAGCACCTATATATAAATACTCTATAGGTTCCATTTAAACACTTGCCAACCACCTAATGCAGATATACTGCGGCAGAATGGCACGGGCAGGCAAAATCACATATGTGATACGTGATTTGCCTCCCGCGGGCAGGGGGGCGCATCATGCCCCCCGCTGCCCGAGGCGGTCGGCTTCCTTCCAGGAGCAATCCGTGCTAAGGGGGAGGCCATTGTTTCATGGCTACCCCCTCGCGATCGCTCCCGGCAAATAAGAATCTTCCTCTGCTGCTGTAATGTACACAGCAGCAGAAGAAGTGATGTCATCGCTCCTCGTGAAGCCTTTTCCTTCCAGCTTCTGAGGAGAGAAAACATCAAGTATGTTTGCACCAACACTACACATTACAGTAGAATACGCAGGCACACTTTTCACCCCCCCAATCACCCCCCCCCATCACCCCCCTGCACCCCCTGTCACAGTGACACTAATAGCAGTTTTTTTTTTTACTGATTATTGCATTGGTGGCATTTGTGACTGTTATAAGTGGTAGGGCAGTTAGTGGTAGGCCCCTATAGGCCTAGGGTACCCCCCTAACCCCCCCCCTAATAAAGGTTTAACCCCTTGATCACCCCCCATCGCCAGTGTCCCTAAGCGATCATTTTTCTGATCACTGTTGTAGTGTCACAGGTGACGCTAGTTAGGCAGGTAAGTATTTAGGTTTGCCGTCAGCTTTTTATAGCGACAGGGACCCCCATATACTACCTAATAAAGGTTTTAACCCCCTGATTGCCCCCTAGTTAACCCTTTCACCAGTGATCACCGTATAACTGTTACGGGTGACGCTGGTTAGTTTGTTTCTTTTTTAAAGTGTCAGGGCATCCGCCATTTATTACCTAATAAAGGTTTAACCCCCTGATCTCCCGGCGGGTGATATAAGTTAGGTTTTAGGGTCAGATAGGGTCTGCGTCACCCCAGGCAGTGTCAGGTTAGTGCCAGTACCGCTAACACCCACGTACACAGCATACACCTCCCTTAGTGGTATAGTATCTGAACGGATCAATATCTGATCTGATCAGATCTGTACTAGCATCCCCAGCAGTTTAGGGTTCCCACAAATGCAGTGTTAGTGGGATCAGCCCAGATACCTGCTAGCACCTGCGTTTTGACCCTCCGCCCGGCCCAGCCCACCCAAGTGCAGTATCGATCAATTACTGGCACTTACAAAACACTAAACACATAACTGCAGCATTCGCAGAGTCAGGCCTGATCCCTGCGATCGCTAACAGTTTTTTTGGTAGCATTTTGATACAGTCGCTGACAGTCAGGAGCTTTTTTACCTGTGAGTCTCACTAGTGTACCTCTAAATTTAGAGCCCAAAATGGCAAATCAAAGGTACAGTAGTGAAGAGGCCTACACGTTTCTGAGCATGACAGATAGTGAAGAGGAATTCACTCATCTGTCAGATTCAGAATACGATCCTGTAGACGACAGCGGCTCCATGACAGATAGCTCTGACGACGGAGTTGTGGTCCCTGCCAAGGTCAGGCTTACCCAACCCCAATCTTCTTCTGCTGTTGTTGAGGTGCAAGAACCACAGGTCCCTCTTATGGAGCAGAGCAGTACTAGCGCCGCTATTCCTTCTGGTGAACTGGCAAGCACCAGTGGCCTAGTACACCCTGGTCATAGTCAAACCAGCACTGCAGTATCACATGGTGACGTGGCGAGTCCCATAAGTGCAGTTCAAGCTGGTGAGGTGGCAAGCACAAGTAGTGTCCCGCTGCCACCAAGAAGAAGAAAAACACAGGCCAGTTGTGCCCATAGTGCCCGTCCTGCTGCATTCGCCAATCCTAATTGGGAACCCACCATTTCTGCAGCACTTGTACTTCCCCCATTCACTGTACTTCCCCGATTCACTGGCCAACCCGGCATTCAGGTGGAAACAGTTGATTTTACGTCACTTGATTTTTATTCACTGTTTTTCACCGAAGATCTCTATAGATCTATTGTGAACCAAAGCAATCTGTACGCTGGTCAACACATCACCACTATTCCCCACCCTTGCCAGAGATTGGACACCAGTTACGGTTTACGAATTTAAGCTCTTTCTGGGCCTATCCCTCAACATGGGCATAACTAAAAAGAGTGAGTTGCAGTCATATTGGTCCACTGACCCAATTCACCATATGCCCTTGTTCTCTGCCTCTATGACCAGGGCACGATGCGAGCAGATCTTGCGGTTCATGCATTTCAACAACAATGAACTCTGTTGTCCTTGTGGAGACCCTGGATACAATCGGCTCTACAAAATTCGGCCCACTAGTAAACTACCGTATTTATCAGCGTATAACACGCACCCCAAGTTTAGGAGGGAATTTTAAAGAAAAAAACTTTTTGGAGGGAAGTTTAAGGAAAAAAAACTTACATTTAAATGCCCATCAATGCAGCCTTGTCAGTGTCCATCTGCAGCCTTGCAGCCTTGTCAGTGTCATTTGCAGCCTTGCAGCTTTATCAGTGTTCATCAGTGTTCATCATTGCAGCCTTGTCAGTGTCCATCATTGCATCCTTGTCAGTGTCAATTGCAGCCTTGCCCCTGTGCATTTGCAGACAGTCTGTACACTGTCAGTACCTTGCCATTTAAAAATGGCACCGGCGAGATACAGAGCCGGATGTCCTTTATATCTCGGCGGCGCTCGGCCGCTCTCGCCGGCTTTCGGCGGCTCTTGGCCGCTCTCAGCTGTTCTCAGTGGCTCACGCGGGACTGCGAGAACCGCCGAAAGCCGCCGAGAACAGCCGAGAGCAGCCGAAAGACGCCGAGAGGCTCACAATTGGCGGGGGATCGGCTTATAACATGCACCCACGATTTTCCCCTGATTTTAAGGGGAAAAAAGTGCGTGTTATACGCCGATAAATACGGTACTTTAACGTACTTCAACCAACGTTTTGCAGAATTGTTTACTCCCCATCAAGTTGTCTGCGTTGATGAGTCCCTGATTAAGTTTTCTGGCCGCTTGTCATTTAAACAGTACCTTCCCAGCAAGCATGCCAGATACGGGTCAAGATGTATAAGCTCTGTGACAGGGCCATGTAGTTTTATGGTTTACGAGGGCTAAGATAGTCACGTAGAGCTGACAAACTGCCCTGACTACATAGGAAGCGCTGGCAAGATTGTGTGGGACTTGGTGTCACCCTTATTCGGAGAGGGGTACCACTTGTACATGGACAATTATTACACGAGCGTGCCACTTTTTAGTCACTTGTTTGATCATCAGATTGGAGCATATGGCACTGTGTGATCTAATCACCGGGGCTTTCCCCAGTGGCTTGTAGATTTCTGTCTTAGGCTGGGGGAGAGAGCCTGCTTGAAGTGTAATAACTTGCTCGCTATGAAGTGGAGGGATAGTAACAATGTTTTCGTTCTTACCTCAACTTCCCTAAACTACAAACCTTGCTAAAAGGCATAAATTGGGATAAAATATTAGAAACAAAGAATACGGAGGAGAGATGGGTTTGCTTTAAGAGCATATTAAATAAGGGCATTAGCCAATGTATCCCATTGGGTAATAAATTTAAAAGAGCGAACAAAAATCCTGGATGGCTTAACTCCAATGTAAAAATGCATATAAAAGCAAAGGAGAAGGCCTTCAAAAAATACAAGGTTGAGGGATCATCCTCAGCATTCAGACTTTATAAAGAATGCAATAAGAAATGTAAGGGTGCAATTAGGATGGCTAAGATAGAACATGAAAGACACATAGCGGAGGAGAGCAAAAAAAATCCCAAGAAATTCTTTAAGTATGTAAACAGTAAAAAAGGGAGGACAGACCATATTGGCCCCATAAAGAATGAGGAAGGACATCTGGTTACAAAGGATGGGGAGATGGCAAAGGTATTGAATTTATTCTTCTCCTCAGTCTTCACGAGTGAATCGGGGGGGCTTCAGTAACCAAAACTGCAGTGTTTAGCCTCATGACACAACACAGGAAGCACCTCCATGGTTAACAGAGGATGGAATTAAAATTAGACTTGAGAAACTTAACATTAATAAATCACCGGGACCAGATGGCTTGCATCCGAGGGTACTTAGGGAACTCAGTCAGGTGATTGCCAGACCGTTGTTCCTAATTTTTTACAGACAGTCTACTGACTGGAATGGTACCAGCTGATTGGAGAAAAGCCAATGTAGCACCAATATTTAAAAAGGGCCCAAAAAACATCCCTGGGAATTACAGACCAGTTAGCCTAACACCAATAGTATGTAAAATCTTGGAGGGGATGATAAGGGACTATATACAAGATTTTAGTAATAAGAACAATATTATTAGCAGTAATCAGCATGGATTCTTGAAGATTCGTTCTTGCCAAACCAATCTATTAACCTTCTATGAGGAGGTGAGTTGCCATCTAGATAAAGGAAGGCCCGTAGACGTGGTGTATCTGGATTTTGCAAAAGCATTTGACACAGTTCCCCATAAACGTTTACTGTACAAAATAAGGTGCGTTGGCATGGACCATAGGGTGAGTACGTGGATTGAAAACTGGCTACAAGGGCGTGTTCAGAGGGTGGTGATAAATGAGGAGTACTCAGAATGGTCAGGGGTGGGTAGTGGGGTTCCCCAGGGTTCTGTGCTGGGACCAATACTATTTAATTTGTTTAAAAACGATCTGGAAGATGGGATAAACAGTTCAATCTCTGTATTTGCAGACGATACTAAGCTAAGCAGGGCAATAACTTCTCCGCAGGATGTGGAAACCTTGCAAAAAGACCTGAACAAATTAATGGGGTGGGCGACTACATGGCAAATGAGGTTCAATGTAGAAAAATGTAAAATAATGCATTTGGGTGGCAAAAATAGGAATTCAATCTATACACTGGGGGGAGAACCTCTGGGGGAATCTAGGATGGAAAAGGACCTGGGGGTCCTAGTAGATGATAGGCTCAGCAATGGCATGCAATGCCAAGCTGCTGCTAATAAGGCAAACAGAATATTGGCATGTATTAAAAGGGGGATCAACTCCAGAGATAAAACGATAATTCTCCCACTCTACAAGACTCTGGTCCGGCCGCACCTGGAGTATGCTGTCCAGTTCTGGGCACCAGTCCTCAGGAAGGATGTACTGGAAATGGAGCGAGTACAAAGAAGGGCAACAAAGCTAATAAAGGGTCTGGAGGATCTTAGTTATGAGGAAAGGTTGCGAGCGTTGAACTTATTCTCTCTGGAGAAGAGACGCTTGAGAGGGGATATGATTTCAATTTACAAATACTGTACTGGTGACTAGGGATGAGCTTCGTGTTCGAGTCGAACCCATGTTCGACTCGAACATCGGCTGTTCGGTCGTTCGCCGAATTGCGAACGATATGGGCCGTTCGCGCCAAATTCGTGTGGCGCGTCACGGCCCATAATTCACTGCGGCATCGCAGTGCATTGCTGGCTGATGATTGGCCAAGCATGCACTATGACCCGCATGCTTGGCCAATCACAGCGCCGTCAGTAGAGAGAGCTGTAATTGGCCAAAGCCAGGGTGGCTTTGGCCAATTATGGCTCAGGGGATTTAGTACACGCCCCACACTATATAAGGCCGCCTGCACGGCGGCCCTGTGTAGTGTGTGTTCCGGTGTGCTGAGAGATAGAGAGAGAGAGAGAGACAGTGTCATTTGATTTGAGTTAGATAGATTAGGCAGAACAGTCAGTCAGTTAGCTACACTTACAGTGTATTGTGTATATATATGCATCCCAGGTGTTGCATATATATATATACACTGTATTCAGTTTAGCTAGATCCGTTCCTGTTATCTTCTATCTAGACTATTTACATTTGGTGCAGTGCATCCTGCTCACAGTGTTCAGCTAGATCCGTTCCTGCTATTTACATTTAGTGCAGTGCGTCCTGCTCACAGTGTTCAGCTAGATCCGTTCCTGCTATTTACATTTAGTGCAGTGCGTCCTGCTCACAGTGTTCAGCTAGATCCGTTCCTGCTATTTACATTTAGTGCAGTGCGTCCTGCTCACAGTGTTCAGCTAGATCCGTTCCTGCTATTTACATTTAGTGCAGTGCGTCCTGCTCACAGTGTTCAGCTAGATCCGTTCCTGCTATTTACATTTAGTGCAGTGCGTCCTGCTCACAGTGTTCAGCTAGATCCGTTCCTGTTATTTACATTTAGTGCAGTGCGTCCTGCTCACAGTGTTCAGCTAGATCCGTTCCTGCTATTTACATTTAGTGCAGTGCGTCCTGCTCACAGTGTTCAGCTAGATCCGTTCCTGCTATTTATATTTAGTGCAGTGCGTCCTGCTCACAGTGTTCAGCTAGATCCGTTCCTGCTATTTACATTTAGTGCAGTGCGTCCTGCTCACAGTGTTCAGCTAGATCCGTTCCTGCTATTTACATTTAGTGCAGTGCGTCCTGCTCACAGTGTTCAGCTAGATCCGTTCCTGCTATTTACATTTAGTGCAGTGCGTCCTGCTCACAGTGTTCAGCTAGATCCGTTCCTGTTATCTTCCTACTGACAGGCAGGCTTGTCTGGTTACAGTATATAAAGCTACCTGAAGAAAATTACAGGTGTTCTATCCCAGCTTAGTGCAGCTACAGGCCATTAGTATGTCTGGAAGGCCAAGAAGGAGAGGCAGACAGTCACAAGCCAATAAGAGAGGGCAAGCAGGCTCTGTGTCTAGTGCTGGTCGTGGAGACGGTGCATCCTCATCAGCACGTGGCCATGGGACACGCTTGGCCTTTTTTTCGGCAGCTGGCCGTGTTGAGCCGCAACATGCGGAAGACTTGGTCGAGTGGATGACCAAGCCGTCCTCATCCTCCTCATCCTCTCTCACCCATGCCCAGGGTGCTTTGTCTGGCAAAGCAGCGGCCTCTTCCCTCAGCTCAATGTCATCAGTGACTCCTTCCCTAGCTCCACCATGTCCTCCTGAGGATTCCCTCGAACTGTTTGACCACAGTGTTGGGTACATGCTCCAGGAGGATGCCCAGCGTTTGGAAGGCTCTGATGATGATACTGAGCTCGATGAAGGCAGTAACATGAGCACGGACAGAGGGGGTGCCCAAGAAGGACAGCAATCTGGCAGTCATGCTCCCCCTGCTGCAGCATACTGCCAGGTTTGCTCCAGTGATGAGGAGGGAGGGGATGATGAGGTCACTGACTCAACGTGGGTGCCTGATAGGAGAGAGGAGGAGGAGGAGGAGGAGGAGGCGGCACATCACCAACGAGGCAGGATGCCCTCCAGGGGCCAGCCTAAGGGCAGCACAATGACTGCATCACACCCCAAAGCTCCACATGTGCAGGGCGCTGCAGTCTCTGCGCGTTATTCAAAAAGTTCTTTGGTGTGGGCCTTTTTTGAGACGAGTGCATCAGATCGCACCGCTGCTATTTGCAACATATGTCTCAAGCGTATCTCGCGTGGCCAAAACATCTCCCGCTTGGGTACCACATGCTTGACCAGACATATGTTGACCTGCCATGCAGTTCGTTGGCAAGCGTATCTAAAAGACTCACACCAAAGAACAAAGAGGATCTCTCCTTGCTCCTCATCAGCTGAGATTTCCAACCCCACTAGACCTTCAGTCCTCTCTGAGACCTGCAGTGAGAGGAATGAAGGTGTAGAATTAGGTGTGTCACAGCCAAGTACTTGTGGGCAATCTGCTTTTGGTACACCGACGTCAGATTGTACCAGGCAAATTTCCCTGCCCCAGCTGCTGCACCGCCGAAAGAAGTTTGCTCCCAGCCATCCACATGCCCAGCGGTTGAATGCTAGCTTGGCAAAATTGCTAGCACTTCAACTGCTGCCTTTTCAGTTGGTAGACTCTGCCCCCTTCCGTGAGTTTGTGGAATGTGCGGTTCCTCAGTGGCAGGTACCCAAACGCCACTTTTTCTCACGGAAGGCGATTCCGGCTCTCTACCGGCATGTGGAAGTCAATGTCCATGCCTCGCTGGACAGGGCGGTCAGCGGTAAGGTGCATATTACCGCTGACTCATGGTCCAGCAGGCATGGACAGGGACGTTACCTAAGTTTCACGGCGCATTGGGTGACTCTGCTGGCAGCTGGGAAGGATGCAGGACAAGGTGCAGTAGTGTTGGAGGTTGTTCCGCCACCACGCCTCCAAAATGCTGATTGTGACACACCTCTCTCCTCCACCCCCTCCTCTTCTTCTTCCTCCATGGCCTCTTCCTCGGAACCAGCGGTGCTCCGTAGGCGTTCAAGGGGCTACGCAAGTACGCAGGCCAAAAGATGCCATGCGGTGCTTGAGCTGGTGTGCTTGGGGGACAGGAGCCACACTGGGGCAGAGGTTCTGTCAGCTCTGCAGGGGCAGGTTCAGAGGTGGTTGACGCCACGCCAACTTAAGGCAGGAATGGTGGTTTGCGACAATGGCACCAACCTCCTCTCTGCCCTCCGACAGGGACAACTGACCCATGTGCCCTGTTTGGCTCACGTCCTTAACTTGGTGGTGCAGCGGTTCTTGGGCAGGTACCCGGGCTTACAGGATGTCCTGAGGCAGGCCAGGAAAGTCTGTGTGCATTTCCGCCGGTCATATAATGCCAGTGCTCGGCTGACGGACCTCCAAAAGGAGTTTAACCTGCCCAAGAACCGCCTAATCTGTGACATGCCCACCAGGTGGAACTCAACGTTGGCCATGCTGCAGCGGCTGCACACGCAGCAGAGGGCCATCAATGAGTACCTGTGCGACTATGGCACCAGGACAGGGTCAGGGGAGCTTGTTTTTTTTTCCCCACGCCAGTGGGCCATGATCAGGGATGCATGCACTGTCCTGTCACCATTCGAGGAGGCCACGAGGATGGTGAGCACTGACAGTGCATGCATCAGTGACACTGTCCCCCTTGTCCACCTGTTGGAGCACACGCTGCGTGGAATAATGGACAGGGCACTTGAGGCAGAACAGAGGCAGGAAGAGGAGGACTTCCTTAGCTCTCAAGGCCCCCTTTATCCAGACAGTGTTCCTGCGTGCCCGCCGATCACACAGGAAGAGGACGAGGAGGAGGAGGAAGATTGTGTCAGTATGGAGGTGGAGCCTGGCACTCAGCATCAGCAGCAGTCTTTAAGGGATCAGTCCCAAGGAACACATGGACTTGTACGTGGCTGGGAGGAGGTGGCTGTGGACGTTGTTGTCCTTAGTGACCCAGAGGACTCCAGACCGAATGCCTCAGCAAACCTACGCTGCATGGCCTCCCTGATCCTGCAAAGCCTGCGTAAGGATCCTCGTATTCGTGGTATCAAGGAGAAGGACCAATACTGGCTGGCAACCCTCCTTGATCCACGTTACAAGGGTAAGGTTGCGGACCTTATCTTGCCATCGCAGAGGGAGCAGAGGATGAAACATCTTCGGGAGGCCTTGCAGAAAGGTCTGTGCAACGCGTTCCCAGAGACTGGGAGGTTACAAACTCCTGTTTCTGGACAACGTGTTGCTGAGGCTTCGGTCAGTCAAAGAAGGAGCGGTGGAGAAGGTGGCCGTCTGACCGATGCGTTCAGACAATTTTTTGGTCCGCAGCCCCAAGGTATGATCGGTTCCAGCAACCATCGCCAGCGTCTGTTTTACATGGTGCAGGAATACATAGGGGCAAGATCAGACTTGGACACCTTTCCCACCGAAAATCCTCTGGGTTACTGGGTCTTGAGGATGGATCACTGGCCAGAGCTTGCACAGTATGCAATTGAGCTACTGGCCTGTCCTGCATCCAGCGTTCTTTCGGAACGCACATTCAGTGCTGCTGGAGGCTTTGTAACCAATCACAGGGTGCGTCTGTCCACCGACTCGGTCGATCGGCTGACCTTCATAAAAATGAATCAGTCTTGGATCACCACCAGCTACCAAGCACCTGATGCTGATGTAACCGAATAATTTTTTTTGAAATCTCAGATCCCTTCAAAGACTGCCTATGCTGATGCTGAGTGCCTATCCCTGAGTAATTATCCTCTTCCTCCTCAATCATCACGCTGATAGCTTGTAAGAACATTTTTGGTTCTGGGCGCCACCACCAGTGCCTAAGGCACAATTTTTCAGCCCCTGTTTAACAGGGGCGTGTAATTACAATTTTTGATGTAATACTTTGCAGCAGGGCTCGTTCCTGCATTCCAACTAGAGTGTCTGTGAGGGGTTGCAGTGTTGTGGCACCAGCACCAGTGCCTAAGGCCCAATTTTTCTGCCCCTGTCTAACAGGGGCGTGTAATTACAATTTTTGATGCAATACTTTGCAGCAGGGCTCGTTCCTGCGTTCCAACTAGAGTGTCTGTGAGGGGTTGCAGTGTTGTGGCACCAGCACCAGTGCCTAAGGCCTAATTTTTCAGCTCCTGTTCAACAGGGGCATGTAATTACAATTCTTGATCTAATATTTCACAGCAGGGCCCTGTGAGGGCTTACAGTGTTGTGGCCACAGCAACACCTAAGGCCCAAATTTCTGCTGAGTATATAGGGCAGGACCCTACTTTCAAACATCTAACTTACAAACGACTCCTACTTGCAAACGGAAGGAGACAATAGGAAGTGAGATGAAATCTACCCCTAGGAAGGGAAATTCTCTCCTGTAAGAGTTAATATGGGAAAACAATTTCTCCTTTCCACTAATGCTTTCCAATCCTTGTTCCACAAAAAAACCCAAATTTTCAAAAAACATTTTTCATTGGGACAAAAAAGTGAGGTGAAATCTTCTGAAGAGGAGAAAAGACAGCAAAACAAATGTCACAGGGGTGATAACCCTTCCTTATGTTTTCCAAAAAGCTTAAAAAAGATTTTTTGGCTGGAGCTAAACACGTTAAAAATGTACCCGTTCAAAATTACAAAGAGATTCTACTTAACAACAAACCTACAGTCCCTGTCTTGTTTGCACCGCCTGTATACTGCTGTTCAGAGTATATAGGGCCTTTCCTTATTTTAATTTGGGTGCGGGGTTCCCCTTAATATCCATACAGGACCCAAAGGGCCTGGTAATGGACTGGGGGGGTACCCATGCCGTTTGTCTCACTGATTTTCATCCATATTGCCAGGACCCGACATGACATTAAACCCGCAAGCAGTTTTAAATGAGATTTTTTCCTTTAAAAATGACATTTGGTGCAGGGACTGTTCTAAACATGGGAAACACGCGTCACTTTACAGGCATACTATAGACACCCCCCAGGTACGATATTTAAAGGAATATTTCACTTTTTTTTTTTTTTACTTTAAGCATCATTAAAATCACTGCTCCCGAAAAAACGGCCGTTTTTAAAAGTTTTTTTTGCATTGATACATGTCCCCTGGGGTAGGACCTGGGTCCCCAAACCCTTTTTAGGACAATACCATGCAAATTAGCCTTTAAAATGAGCACTTTTGATTTCGAACGTTCGAGTCCCATAGACGTCAATGGGGTTCTAACGTTCGTGCGAACTTTCGGTCCGTTCGCGGGTTCTGGTGCGAACCGAACCGGGGGGTGTTCGGCTCATCCCTACTGGTGACCCCACAATAGGGATAAAACTTTTTCGCAGAAGAGAGTTTAATAAGACTCGGGGCCACTCATTACAATTAGAAGAAAAGAGGTTTAACCTTAAACTACGTAGAGGGTTCTTTACTGTAAGAGCGGTAAGGATGTGGAATTCCCTTCCACAGGCGGTGGTCTCAGCGGGGAGCATTGATAGCTTCAAGAAACTATTAGATAAGCACCTGAACGACCGCAACATACAGGGATATGTAAGGTAATACTGACACATAATCACACACATAGGTTGGACTTGATGGACTTGTGTCTTTTTTCAACCTCACCTACTATGTAACTATGTAACCTCCCTTCATGCAGACACGACGGTCCAAATTCCTACGGCAACTGGTGTTGTGGAGAAACGAATGTAACCTTAATATGGGAGGGGTGGACCTCAATGACCAGTGGTTGGCGCCGTACCTAGTTGCCTGTAAGGCCTGACGCTGGTACAAGAAAGTGTCTGTTTATTTATTTCAATTGGCTTTGCTGAACACTCATGTGCTATACAGAGCTTCAGGACGGACTGGATCCTTCCTTAAATTCCAGGAAGAGATCTTCAGAGCCCTTCTGTTTCCAGACGGTGCTCCAACTCACCATCCCCAACCAAATGCAGTAAGCCGGCTGGATGAGAGGCATTTTTTTTATGTCCTCCTGAGTACCTCTAACCAACGAACCCCCCAAAAAAGATGTCGTGTCTGCAGCAAGCGCGGATTTAGGCGTGACACCTGGTATTATTGTCCCTTCTGTCCTGACAATTAGGGATGAGCTTCGTGGTCGAGTCGAACCCATGTTCGACTCGAACATCGTCTGTTCGATCGTTCGCCAAATTGCGAACGATATGGGCCGTTCACGCCAAATTCGTGTGGTGCGTCACGGCCCATAATTCACTGCGGCATCACAGTGCATTGCTGGCTGATGATTGGCCAAGCATGCACTATGACCCGCATGCTTGGCCAATCACAGGGCCATCTGTAGAGAGAGCTGTAATTGGCCAAAGCCAGGGTGGCTTTGGCCAATTATGGCTCAGGGGGTTTAGTACACACCCCACACGATATAAGGCCGCTTGCGCGGCGGCCCTGTGTAGTGTGTTCCTGCGTTGAGAGACAGAGACAGAGAGACAGTGTCATTTGATTTAAGTTAGATAGATTAGGCAGGACAGTCAGTCAGTTAGCTGCACTTTCAGTGTATTGTGTATATATATATGCATCCCAGGTGTTGTATATATATATGTATACACTGTATTCAGTTTAGCTAGATCCGTTCCTGTTATTATCTTCCTACTGACAGGCAGGCTTGTGTTGTTACAGTATTTACAGCTACCTGAAGAAAATTGCTGGTGTTCTTCTGATTCTATTAGTACCACAGTCAGGCAGCTAGACTATTTAAATTTAGTGTAGTGCGTCCTCCTCACAGTGTTCAGCTAAAGCTACAAGTTAGTTTAGTGTGACCTCTGCACAGTGTTCAGCTAAAGCTACAAGTTAGTGTAGTGCGTCCTCCTCACAGTGTTCAGCTAAAGCTACAAGTTAGTGTAGTGCGACCTCGGCAGAGTGTTCAGCTAAAGCTACAAGTTAGTGTAATGCGTCCACTGAACAGTGTTCAGCTAAAGCTACAAGTTAGTGTAGTACACAGTGTTCAGCTAAAGCTACAAGTTAGTGTAGTGCGTCCTCCTCACAGTGTTCAGCTAAAGCTACAAGTTAGTGTAGTGCGTCCTCCTCACAGTGTTCAGCTAAAGCTACAAGTTAGTGTAGTGCGACCTCTGCACAGTGTTCAGCTAAAGCTACAAGTTAGTGTAATGCGTCCACTGAACAGTGTTCAGCTAAAGCTACAAGTTAGTGTAGTGCACAGTGTTCAGCTAAAGCTACAAGTTAGTGTAGTGCGTCCTCCTCACAGTGTTCAGCTAAAGCTACAAGTTAGTGTAGTGCGACCTCTGCACAGTGTTCAGCTAAAGCTACAAGTTAGTGTAATGCGTCCACTGAACAGTGTTCAGCTAAAGCTACAAGTTAGTGTAGTGCACAGTGTTCAGCTAAAGCTACAAGTTAGTGTAGTGCGTCCTCCTCACAGTGTTCAGCTAAAGCTACAAGTTAGTGTAGTGTGACCTCTGCACAGTGTTCAGCTAAAGCTACAAGTTAGTGTAGTGCATCCTCCTCACAGTGTTCAGCTAAAGCTACAAGTTAGTGTAATGCGACCTCTGCACAGTGTTCAGTTAAAGCTCCAAGTTAGTGTAGTGCAACCTCCTCACAGTGTTCAGCTAAAGCTACAAGTTAGTGTAGTGTGTCCTCTGAACAGTGTTCAGCTAAAGCTACAAGTTAGTGTAGTGCACAGTGTTCAGCTAAAGTTACAAGTTAGTGTAGTGCGTCCTCCTCACAGTGTTCAGCTAAAGCTACAAGTTAGTGTAGTGCGTCCTCTGAACAGTGTTCAGCTAAAGCTACAAGTTAGTGTAGTGCGACCTCTGCACAGTGTTCAGCTAAAGCTACCTGTAGAAGGTTGGTGGTGTTTTCCTGATCCTATCACTACCACAGGCAGCTTCATTATTTACACGTTTGTCTAGTGCGACCTCTGCACAGTGTTCAGCTAAAGCTATCTGTAGAAGGTTGGTGGTGTTTTCCTGATCCTATCACTACCGCAGGCAGCTACATTATTTACACGTTAGTCTAGTGCGACCTCTGCGCAGTGTTCAGCTAAAGCTACTTGTAAAAGGTCAATGGTGTTTTCCTGATCCTATCACTACCGCAGGCAGCTACATTATTTACACGTTAGTGTAGTGCGACCACTGCACAGTGTTCAGCTAAAGCTACCTGTAGAAGGTTGGTGGTGTTTTCCTGATCCTATCACTACCGCAGGCAGCTACATTATTTTAACATTAGTTTATTGCGTCCTCTTCACAGTTTTCAGCTAAAGCTACTTGTGGAAGGTCAATGGTGTTTTCCTGATCCTATCACTACCGCAGGCAGCTACATTATTTACACGTTAGTGTAGTGCCACCTCTGCACAGTGTTCAGCTAAAGCTACCTGTAGAAAGTTGGTGGTGTTTTCCTGATCCTATCACTACCGCAGGCAGCTACATTATTTTAACGTTAGTGTAGTGCGTCCTCTGCAGTGTTCAGCTAAAGCTATCTGTAGAAGGTTGGTGGTGTTTTCCTGATCCTATCACTACCGCAGGCAGCTACATTATTTACACGTTAGTCTAGTGCGACCTCTGCACAGTGTTCAGCTAAAGCTACCTGTAGAAGGTTGGTGGTGTTTTCCTGATCCTATCACTACCCCAGGCAGCTACATTATTTACACGTTAGTGTAGTACGAACTCTGCACAGCGTTCAGCTAAAGCTACCTGTAGAAGGTTGGTGGTGTTTTCCTGATCCTATCACTACCGCAGGCAGCTACATTATTTTAACGTTAGTGTAGTGCGTCCTCTGCACAGTGTTCAGCTAAAGCTACCTGTAGAAGGTTGGTGGTGTTTTCCTAATCCTATCACTACCGCAGGCAGCTACATTATTTACACGTTAGTGTAGTGCGACCTCTGCACAGTGTTCAGCTAAAGCTACCTGTAGAAGGTTGGTGGTGTTTTCCTGATCCTATCACTATCACAGGCAGCTACATTATTTTAACGTTAGTGTAGTGTGTCCTCTGCACAGTGTTCAGCCAAAGCTATCTGTAGAAGGTTGGTGGTGTTTTCCTGATCCTATCACTACCGCAGGCAGCTACATTATTTACACGTTAGTCTAGTGCGACCTCTGCACAGTGTTCAGCTAAAGCTACCTGTAGAAGGTTGGTGGTGTTTTCATGATCCTATCACTACCACAGGCAGCTACATTATTTTAACGTTGGTGTAGTGCGTCCTCTGCACAGTGTTCAGCTAAAGCTACAAGTTAGTGTTGTGCAACCTCTGCACAGTGTTCATCTAAAGCTACCTGTAGAAGATTGGTGGTGTCCTCATACTACAGGCAGGCAGTTGATTTTGCTAGCTGCAGTATCAGTATATATATATATATATATATATATATATATATATATAATTATTATTATACAGGATTTATATAGCGCCAACAGTTTATGTAGCGCTTTACAACTTGAGGGTAGACAGTACAAATACAATACACTTGGATACAGTAGGAATCAGAGGGCCCTGCTCCTTAGAGCTTACAATCTAAGAGGGAAGGTCAAGAGATACAAGAGGTAATAACTGTGGGTGATGTGCTGATTGAGAAGATAAATGTACAGTTGTTAGGTGGGGGCCAGATAGGCTTCTCTGAAGAGATGAGTTTTCAGGGATCGTCTGAAAGTGGATAAAGTAGGAGAAAATCGGACGGGCTGGGGTAGAGCATTCCAGAGGATAGGGGAGGCTCTGGAGAAGTCCTGAAGGCGAGCATGGGATGAGGTGACAAGGGAGTTTTAGAGCAGGAGGTCTTGGGAGGAGCGAAGAGAACGATTAGGTTGGTATTTTGTGACTAGGTTCGAGATTTAGCTGGGGGCCAGGTTGTGAATGGCTTTGTAAGTTATAGTTAGTATCTTGAATTTAATTTGGTGACTGAGTGGCAGCCAATGCAGGGATTGGCAGAGGGGTGTAGCAGACGCTGAGTGGTTTGTGAGGTGGATGAGCCTGGCAGCAGCGTTCATGATGGACTGAAGTGGGGATAGCCTATTTAGAGGTAAACCAATGAGGAGGGAGTTGCAGTAGTCGAGGCGGGAGATGACCAGGGAGTGGATTAGAAGCTTTGTGGTGACATTGGTTAGGAAGGGGCGTATCTTGGAGATGTTGCGGAGATTGAGGCAGCAAGTTTTGGATAGTGATAGAATGTGGGGTCGAAAGGTTAGTTCAGAGTCCAGGATTACACCTAGGACCTTGGCGAGGGGAGATGGGTTGATAGTTGAGCCGTTGATATTGACAGGGAAATCAGGGGAAGTGGCACCTGAGGGAGGAAATATCATGAGCTCGGTTTTGGATAGGTTGAGTTTGAGGAAGTGATGTGACATCCAGGCTGATATGTCTGCTAGTAAGTTGGTAATGCGTGAGGAGACAGATGGAGAGAGCTGGGGGGTGGAGAGATAGATTTGGGTGTCATCAGCGTAGAGATGATATTTAAAGCCGTGGGAGGCAATCAACTGACCCAAGGAGGTGGTGTAGATTGAGAAAAGGAGAGGTCCAAGAACAGAACCTTGGGGGACCCCAACGGAGAAAGGAAGAGGACAGGAGGAAGTAGAGTTGTAAGTGACACTGAAGGAGCGGTGGGATAGGTAGGATGAGAACCAGTGAAGAGTACAGTCACGGAGACCAAAGGAGTGGAGTTTTTTGAGGGGGAGGGGGTGGTCCACTGTGTCAAAGGCAGCAGAGAGATCCAGGAGAAGTAGTACAGAATAGTGTCCATTGGCTTTAGCCATTAGTAGGTCATTTGAGAGTTTAAGGAGAGCAGTTTCCGTGGAGTGTTGAGGGCGAAAACCGGACTGAAGGGGATCAAGAAGTTTATTCATGGTCAGATGGTCGCTTAGTCGGTTGTAGACCAGTCTTTTAAGAAGTTTGGAGGAGAAGGAGAGTAAGGAGATGGGACGTAAGTTGTTGAGATTGGTGGGGTCCAGTGAGGGCTTTTTAAGTATGGGGGTGACTAGCGCATGTTTTAGAGAGTTTGGGAAGATGCCACAAGAGAGGGAGAGGTTGAAAATGTGAGTTAGAGAGTGTAGAATCGAGTCAGAGGGTAAGCGTAGCATTTTCGAGGGAACAGGATCCAGGGGGCAGGTGGTTAGATGAGTGTTAGATAAAAGTTTAGCAACCTCAGTAATAGTAGCAAGGTTGAATGAGGGAAGTAATGATTGTATCTGTGGACATGGGGTGTTGTATGGGGGAGGTTTTTGCGCATTGGTAATCTCCTCATGAATTGTATCAATCTTAGTTTTGAAGTGATTGGCAATCTCCTGGGCAGTGAGTGAGTTGGTGGGTGGAGGCAGTGGAGGACAGAGTAGAGTGCTGAAGGTAGAAAAGGGTTGACGTGGAATGGTTAAGAAGGTGTTAATTAGTGTGATAAAGTAGGTCTGTTTGGCAGTGTGAAGGCAGGAGTAGTATTTTAGGAGGGCAGATTTATATTGTGTGAAGTCTTCCTGGGTCTTAGTCTTATGCCACAGGCGCTCAAGAGCGCGGCTACGTTTTCTGAGACTTCTGGTGTCATCTGTTTGCCAGGGTTGTAGCAGTCGGGGCCTAATTCTGCGTGTAGTGAGGGGGGCAAGCTTGTCTAGGGAGGAAGACAGTGAGCTGTTGTAGATGAAAGTAGCTAGGTTGTGGCAGGACAGAGGTGAGATTTTGTCATAGAGGTGATCAGTAGCAGAGCAGAGAAGAGAAGGGTTGAGGTGGCGAAGGTTTCTACGTGTAACTGTTAGGCGGTTGGAAGGAGAAGAAGTGGAAGACAGGGAGAGAGCAAAACTAATAAGGTGGTGATCAGAGAGTGGGAGTGGATTGATGGAAAGGTTGCACGGAGTGCACAGATAGGAGAAGACAAGGTCAAGGGTGTTGCCATTGGAGTGGGTAGGAGCCTGTATCCATTGCTTCAGGTCAAGCGATGAGGTTAGACTGAGAAGTTTAGAAGTAATAGTAGTGTTAACAGGGATGTTGAAGTCCCCAAGAATAATTGTGGGGATTTCAGAAGAGAGAAAGTAGGGTATCCAGGCAGAGAAGTCATCAAGAAAGGCTGATACTGGTCCAGGGGGCCGGTAGATGACAGCAATTCTTAGAGAAATGGGAGAGAATAGACGAATGCAATGTGCCTCAAAAGAGGAGAGTGTCAGAGGGAGGTGGGTGATGTACCTGATAGGTGCTGCATGGGGCTAGAAGGATTCCCACTCCACCTCCCTTCCGTCCACTTGGTCTGGGGGAGTGAGTACAGAGAAGGCCCCCATGGGAGAGGGAAGCAGGAGACATAGTATCTGATTCATGAATCCAGGTTTCAGTAATGGCAAGTATGTTAAAGGAATTTGTGATGAAGAGGTCGTGAAGGGCGGTGCGTTTGTTGCAGACAGAACGTGCATTCCAAAGGGCACAGGAAAGGGGGGGGCTGGTTTTGGAAAGAGGAATAGAGACTAAGTTCTGTGGGTTGCGGCTCCTGCCAGAGGGTGTAGGGGGATGGGAGCGTTGGGCAAAGAAAGATGATGGTGGCCCAGGGTTTGGGGATATGTCACCAGAGATAAGGAGAAGCAGGAGGGTGAGGGAGGCAATGTGGGAATGTGATTTATGTGAAGGGGCATGTCTCAGAGTACTGGAGGTTTTATCAGTATATGGATGTAGAATGAGCAAGAATTGGTAGGAGCAGTAGTAGGGAGAGGACAGAAGGCAGGGTGATATGTATAAGCAGGCGGGTGGAGAGGGGGGGTGAAGGTAAGAGAGTTTGAGGAGAGAGGACAGGAGTGTCAGAAGCAGTGGTAGAGAGTGCATGTTACAGAATGGAAGGAGAGCTTATTAAAGAGACAGGGTCACCTGCAGTCTGTTAGGTGCTTTCCAGTGCAGTATATATATATGTATATATATATATATATATATATATATATATATATATATATCCCAGCTTAGCGCAGCTACATCTCACTGCAGGCCATTAGTATGTCTGGAAGGCCAAAAAGGAGAGATAGACAGTCACAAGCCAATGAAAGAGGGCAAGCAGGCTCTGTGTCTAGAGGCAACAGTGCTGGTCGTGGAGACGGTGCATCCTCATCAGCACGTGGCCGTGGGACACACTTGGCCTTTTTTTCGGCAGCTGGTCATGTTGAGCAGCAACATGTGGAAGACTTGGTCGAGGGGATAACAAAGCCATCCTCATCCTCCTCATCCTCTCTCACCCATGCTCAGGGTACTTTGTCTGGCAAAGCAGCTGCCAACACGGCCTCTTCCCTCGGCTCAATGGCATCAGTGACTCCTTCCCTAGCCCCACCATGTCCTCCTGAGGAGTCCCTCGAACTGTTTGACCACAGTGTTGGGTACATGCTCCAGGAGGGTGCCCAGCATTTAGAAGGCTCTGATAATGATACTGAGCTAGATGAAGGCAGTAACGTGAGCACGGACAGAGGGGGTGCCCATGAAGGACAGCAATCTGGCAGTCATGCTCCCCCTGCTGCAGCATACTGCCAGGTTTGCTCCAGTGATGAGGAGGGAGGGGATTATGAGGTCACTGACTCAACATGGGTGCCTGATAGGAGAGAGGAGGAGGAGGAGGCACATCACCAACGAGGCAGGATGCCCTCCAGGGGCCAGCCTAAGGGCAGCACACTGACTGCATTACGCCGCAAAGCTCCACATGTGCAGGGCGCTGCTGTCTCTGCGCGTTATTCCAAAAGTTCTTTGGTGTGGGCCTTTTTTGAGACGAGTACATCAGATCGCACCGCTGCTATTTGCAACATATGTCTCAAGCGTATCTCGCCTGGCCAAAACATCTCCCGCTTGGGCACCACATTCTTGACCATACATATGTTGACCTGCCATGCAGTTCGTTGGCAAGCGTATCTAAAAGGCCCACACCAAAGAACAAAGAGGACCTCTTCTTGCTCCTCATCAGCTGAGATCTCCAACCCCACTATACCTTCAGTCCTCTCTGAGACCTGCACTGAGAGGAATGAAGGTGTAGAATTAGGTGTGTCACAGCCAAGTACTTGTGGGCAATCTGCTTTCGGTACACCAACATCAGATTGTAGCAGGCAAATTTCCCTGCCCCAGCTGCTGCACCGCCAAAAAAAGTTTGCTCCCAGCTATCCACATGCCCAGCGGTTGAATGCTAGCTTGGAAAAATTGCTAGCACTTCAACTGCTACCTTTTCAGTTGGTAGACTCTGCCTCTTCCATGAGGTTGTGGAATGTGCGGTTCTTAAGTGGCAGGTACCCAAACGCCACTTTTTCTCACGGAAGGCAACTCCGGCTCTCTACCCGCATGTGGAAGGCAATGTCTTGGCCTCGCTGGACAGGGCAATTAGCGGTAAGGCGCTGATTCATGGTCCAGCAGGCATGGACAGGGATGTTACCTAAGTTTCACGGCGCATTGGGTGACTCTGCTGGCAGCTGGGAAGGATGCAGGACAAGGTGCAGTAGTGTTGGAGGTTGTTCCGCCACCACGCCTCCAAAATGCCACTACTAATGATTCTGACACACCTCTCTCATCCACCCCCTCCTCTTCTTCTTCCTCCATGGCCTCTTCCTGTGGCCTCTTCCTGTGCTTTGTCCTCGGAACCAGCGGTGCTTCGTAGGCGTTCAAGGGGCTACACAAGTATGCAGGCCAAAAGATGCCATGCGGTGCTTGAGCTGGTGTGCTTGGGGGACAGGAGCCACACTGGGGCAGAGGTTCTGTCAGCTCTGCAGGGGCAGGTTCAGAGGTGGTTGACGCCATGCAAACTTACTGCAGGAATGGTGGTTTGTGACAAAGGCACCAACCTCCTCTCTGCCCCTCAACAGGGACAAATGACCCATGTGCCCTGTTTGGCTCACGTCCCTAACTTGGTGGTGCAGCGGTTCTTGGGCAGGTACCCGGGCTTACAGGATGTCCTGAGGCAGGCCAGGAAAGTCTGTGTGCATTTCCTCCTGTCATATAATGCCAGTGCTCGGCTGGCAGACCTCCAAAAGGAAAATAACCTGCCCAAGAACCGCCTAATCTGTGACATGTCCACCAGGTGGAACTCAACGTTGGCCATGCTGCAGCCGCTGCACACGCAGCAGAGGGCCATCAATGAGTACCTGTGCGACTATGGCACCAGAACAGGGTCAGGGGAGCTTTTTTTTTTTCCCCATGCCAGTGGGCCATGATCAGGGATGCATGCACTGTCCTGTCACCATTTGAGGAGGCCACGATAATGGTGAGCAGTGACAGTGCATAGATACTATGGTCCTTCGCGCTTAGGTGAGATAAAGGTGAATGTGGTGACAATCACAAAGTGGATAAGATAAAAACGAACTTGGGGTAAGCGATTCTTATGATGATATCTAAAATGACTGCAGCGAAATCAACAAGTGTACACATGGCACTCGAGAGATAAATAAAGGTAAAGGGATTTCGCGCATAAAATCTATCATAAAAATGGTGATTGCATCTAATTATAATAATCAATAAATAAATATGAATATACGAGCTGACACGTCCTAAATAAAGTGCATCAATAAAAGATAAAGTGCAAAAGACTGTGCTAAAAATTCATGTGTCCCAGTAGCACATCACAATAAATGTCAAAACCAAATCACATAAATGTGCAAAAATGCAAAAACTGTGCTAGAAATTCATGTGTCAAAATAGCAAAACAATAAATGTCAAAAACCAAATCGCATAGATGTGCAAAAAATGCAAAACATGTGCAGCAAATGTGCAAAACTGCAAGCAGCGTGGTATGGGATACTTCCAATAAATGGGTATAACGAAAAAAAGTTCATAAACGTGACAGTAGAAAGTTCATAAATAATGGTGATCACAGAAAAATGCTGGTAATAGTGATGAAAGTCTTCATAAAACCACTGACGGCTCAACTAGGCTCTCTAAACTCTCACCTCAGAGCAGGAAAAAACAGGCATCAATGTATGTCTTTCCTTGTGGTGACGATTAGATCAGATGATGGCTGCGTTCCCCTCTGCTTACTGTCAAGCACCTATAAAAATAAACTGGGAATTTTGCCACCTAGGCTATGACAGCCCGGTGGAAGGAGGGGGAGGAGAGGGTAGTATTGGGGGCATTAGTGGTAGGTTAACCAAAGCACAAAAACACAAGGTGAGTATAGTAGCAAGTCCAAGTTGCAATCTTGAAACACCCAATATGAGGACAATATGCGACCGGTCTAAACTATGTGGCATGTTCACCAATGCCAGGAGCCTGGCGGACAAGATGGGTGAACTAGAGATACTGTTGTACAAGGAGGATTTGGATTTTGTGGGAATTTCAGAGACCTGGTTCAACAGCTCTCATGATTGGCTGGCAAACATTCAAGGGTATACCCTATACCGCAAGGATAGAGAGGGTAAAAAAGGGGGAGGGGTATGCCTATATATCAAGAATAATGTACAAGTGAATGTGAGAGATGACATCACTGAGGGGGCTAGGGAGGAGGTGGAATCTTTATGGGTAGAGCTCCAAAGGGATGAAGCTAAGGGGAAAATAATACTGGGAGTATGCTATAGGCCCCCTAACCTGAGGGAGGAAGTGGAGACGGATCTCCTATCACAAATTGGATTAGCAGCAAGGATGGGAAGTGTTATCATAATGGGGGATTTTAATTATCCAGACATAGACTGGGCGGAGGGAACCGCGCATTCATTTAAGGCTCGCCAGTTCCTTAATGTCTTGCAGGACAATTTTATGGGTCAGATGGTAGACGCACCAACTAGAAATAAAACATTACTAGATCTACTGATTACCAACAATACAGACCTGATAACAGATGTGGAAATACGGGGCAATTTAGGTAACAGCGATCACAGGTCAATTAGTTTCAGTATAAATCACACAAATAGGAGACATGAAGGGAACACAAAGACACTGAATTTCAAAAGAGCCAACTTCCCTAAACTACAAACCTTGCTAAAAGGCATAAATTGGGATAAAATATTAGGAACAAAGAATACAGAGGAGAGATGGGTTTGCTTTAAGAGCATATTAAATAAGGGCATTAGCCAATGTATCCCATTGGGTAATAAATTTAAAAGAGCGAACAAACATCCTGGATGGCTTAACTCCAATGTAAAAATGCATATAAAAGCAAAGGAGAAGGCCTTCAAAAAATACAAGGTTGAGGGATCATCCACAGCATTCAGAATTTATAAAGAATGCAATAAGAAATGTAAGGGTGCAATTAGGATGGCTAAGATAGAACATGAAAGACACATAGCGGAGGAGAGCAAAAAAAATCCCAAGAAATTCTTTAAGTATGTAAACAGTAAAAAAGGGAGGACAGACCATATTGGCCCCATAAAGAATGAGGAAGGACATCTGGTTACAAAGGATGGGGAGATGGCAGAGGTATTGAATTTATTCTTCTCCTCAGTATTCACGAGTGAATCGGGGGGCTTCAGTAACCAAAACTGCAGTGTTTATCCTCATGACACAACACAGGAAGCACCTACATGGTTAACAGAGGACGGAATTAAAATTAGACTTGAGAAACTTAACATTAATAAATCACCGGGACCAGATGGCTTGCATCCGAGGGTACTTAGGGAACTCAGTCAGGTGATTGCCAGACCGTTGTTCCTAATTTTTACAGACAGTCTATTGACTGGAATGGTGCCAGCTGATTGGAGAAAAGCCAATGTAGCACCAATATTTAAAAAGGGCCCAAAAAACATCCCTGGGAATTATAGACCAGTTAGCCTAACATCAATAGTATGTAAACTCTTGGAGGGGATGATAAGGGACTATATACAAGATTTTAGTAATAAGAATGATATCATTAGCAGTAATCAGCATGGATTCATGAAGAATCGTTCTTGCCAAACCAATCTATTAACCTTCTATGAGGAGGTGAGTTGCCATCTAGATAAAGGAAGGCCCGTAGACGTGGTGTATCTGGATTTTGCAAAAGCATTTGACACAGTTCCCCATAAACGTTTACTGTACAAAATAAGGTGCGTTGGCATGGACCATAGGGTGAGTACATGGATTGAAAACTGGCTACAAGGGCGTGTTCAGAGGGTGGTGATAAATGGGGAGTACTCAGAATGGTCAGGGGTGGGTAGTGGGGTCCCCCAGGGTTCTGTGCTGGGACCAATCCTATTTAATTTGTTCATAAATGACCTGGAGGATGGGATAAACAGTTCCATCTCTGTATTTGCAGACGATACTAAGCTAAGCAGGGCAATAACTTCTCCGCAGGATGTGGAAATCTTGCAAAAAGACCTGAACAAATTAATGGGGTGGGCGACTACATGGCAAATGAGGTTCAATGTAGAAAAATGTAAAATAATGCATTTGGGTGTCAAAAATATGAATGCAATCTATACACTGGGGGGAGAACCTCTGGGGGAATCTAGGATGGAAAAGGACTTGGGGGTCCTAGTGGATGATAGGCTCAGCAACGGCATGCAATGCCAAGCTGCTGCTAATAAAGCAAACAGAATATTGGCATGCATTAAAAGGGGGATCAACTGCAGAGATAAAACGATAATTCTCCCGCTCTACAAGACTCTGGTCCGCCCGCACCTGGAGTATGCTGTCCAGTTCTGGGCACCAGTCCTCAGGAGGGACGTACTGGAAATGGAGCGAGTACAAAGAAGGGCAACAAAGCTAATAAAGGGTCTGGAGGATCTTAGTTATGAGGAAAGGTTGCGAGCACTGAACTTATTCTCTCTGGAGAAGAGACGCTTGAGAGGGGATATGATTTCAATTTACAAATACTGTACTGGTGACCCCACAATAGGGATAAAACTTTTTCGCAGAAGAGAGTTTAATAAGACTCGTGGCCACTCATTGCAATTAGAGGAAAAGAGGTTTAACCTTAAACTACGTAGAGGGTTCTTTACTGTAAGAGCGGCAAGGATGTGGAATTCCCTTCCACAGGCGGTGGTCTCAGCGGGGAGCATTGATAGCTTCAAGAAACTATTAGATAATCACCTGAATGACCGCAATATACAGGGATATGTAATGTAATACTGACACATAATCACACACATAGGTTGGACTTGATGGACTTGTGTCTTTTTTCAACCTCACCTACTATGTAACTATGTAACTATGTAACTATGAGAGAGGAGGCCTCTGATGGTGTAGTATTTCGAAAATATATTTATTGGGTTATAAAAACAAGTGGTCTCTTACATAAAAACAATTCAATATAGCATAAAACAGGAAGGAGCGGCGTCCGAGGCGCCTCCTTACGTGACTTCCGGTATAGTCAGCTCTCTGCCATGCCCTACGCGTTACGTCACCGCTCGTGACTTCAACTGGGGAACCGGATTGGCCTGAGAGGAATGCTCTTTATATAATGAAACCGGAAGTGATGAAGCGGCCATTTTTGTTATGGTAATGTTTTCTCTATGGGCCAGCGATCTATGTAGATTGCCACCTCTAAGATCACGAGCGGTGACGTAACGCGTAGGGCGTGGCAGAGAGCTGACTATACCGGAAGTCACGTAAGGAGGCGCCTCGGATGCCGCTCCTTCCTGTTTTATGCTATATTGAATTGTTTTTATGTAAGAGACCACTTGTTTTTATAACCCAATAAATATATTTTTGAAATACTACACCATCAGAGGCCTCCTCTCTCCTCCCCCTCCTTCCACCGGGCTGTCATAGCCTAGGTGGCAAAATTCCCAGTTTATTTTTATAGGTGCTTGACAGTAAGCAGAGGGGAACGCAGCCATCATCTGATCTAATCGTCACCACAAGGAAAGACATACATTGATGCCTGTTTTTTCCTGCTCTGAGGTGAGAGTTTAGAGAGCCTAGTTGAGCCGTCAGTGGTTTTATGAAGACTTTCATCACTATTACCAGCATTTTTCTGTGATCACCATTATTTATGAACTTTCTACTGTCACGTTTATGAACTTTTTTTCGTTATACCCATTTATTGGAAGTATCCCATACCACGCTGCTTGCAGTTTTGCACATTTGCTGCACATGTTTTGCATTTTTTGCACATCTATGCGATTTGGTTTTTGACATTTATTGTTTTGCTATTTTGACACATGAATTTCTAGCACAGTTTTTGCATTTTTGCACATTTATGTGATTTGGTTTTGACATTTATTGTGATGTGCTACTGGGACACATGAATTTTTAGCACAGTCTTTTGCACTTTATCTTTTAGTGACAGTGCATGCATCAGTGACACTGTCCCCCTTGTTCACTTGTTGGAGCACACGCTGCATGGAATAATGGACAGGGCACTTGAGGCAGAACAGAGGCAGGAAGAGGAGGACTTCCTTAGCTCTCAAGGCCCCCTATATCCAGACAGTGTTCCTGCGTGCCCGCCGATCACACAGGAAGAGGACAAGGAGGAGGAAGATGATTGTGTCAGTCCCAAGAAACACAAGGACTTGTACGTGGCTGGGAGGAGGTGGCTGCAGATCATGTCGTCCTTAGTGACCCAGAGGACTCTGGACCGAATGCCTCAGCAAACCTAAGCTGCATGGCCTCCCTGATCCTGCAAAGCCTGCGGAAGGATCCTTGTATTCATGGTATCAAGGAGAAGGAACAATACTGTCTGGCAACCCTCCTTCATCCACGTTACAAGCGTAAGGTTGCGGACCTTATCTTGCTGTCGCAGAGGGAGCAGAGGATGAAACATCTTCGGGAGCCCTTGCAGAAAGGTCTGTGCAACGCGTTCCCAGAGACTGGGAGGTTACAAACTCCTGTTTCTGGACAACGTGTTGCTGAGGCTTCGGTTAGTCAAAGAAGGAGCGGTGGAGAGGGTGGCCGTCTGACCGATGCGTTCAGACAATTTTTTAGTCCACAGCCCCAAGTTATGATCGGTTCCAGCAACCATTGCCAGTGTCTGTTTTACATGGTGCAGGAATACCTAGGGGCAAGATCTGACTTGGACACCTTTCCCACCAAAAATCCTCTGGGTTACTGGGTCTTGAGGGTGGATCACTGGCCAGAGCTTGCACAGTATGCAATTGAGCTACTGGCCTGTCCTGCATCCAGCGTTCTTTCGGAATGCACATTCAGTGCTGCTGGAGGCTTTGTAACCGATCACAGGGTGCGTCTGTCCACCGACTCGGTCGATCGACTGACCTTCATAAAAATGAATCAGTCTTGGATCACCACCAGCTACCAAGCACCTGATGCTGATGTAACCGAATACATTTTTTTGAAATGTCAGATCCCTTCAAAGACTGCCTATGCTGATGCTGAGTGACTATCCTGTTATACTGAGTAATTATCCTCTTCCTCCTCAATGATTATGATGATAGCTTGTAAGAACATTTTTGGTTCTGGGTACCGCCAGTCCCGCCACCAGTGCCTAAGGCCCAATTTTTCAGCCCCTGTTTAACAGGTGCGTGTAATTACAATTTTTGATGCAATTCTTTGCAGCAGGGCTAGTTCCTGCGCTCCAACTAGGGTATCTGTGAGGGGTTGCAGTGCTGTGGCACCAGCACCAGTGCCTAAGGCCCCATTTTTAAGCCCCTGTTTAACAGGGGCGTGTAATTAAAACTTTTGATGCAATTCTTTGCAGCAGGGCTAGTTCCTGCTCTCCAACTAGAGTATCTGTGAGGGGTTGTAGTGTTGTGGCACCAGCACCAGTGCCTAAGGCACAATTTTTCAGCCCCTGTTCAACAGGGGCATGTAATTACAATTCTTGATCTAATATTTCACAGCAGGGCCCTTTGAGGACTTACAGTGTTGTGACCACAACAACACCTAAGGCCCAAATTTCTGCTAAGTATAAAGGGCAGGCCCCTACTTTCAAACATCCAACTTACAAATGACTCCTACTTGCAAACGGAAGGAGACAACAGGAAGTGGGATGAAATCTACGCCTAGGAAGGGAAATTCTCTCCTGTAAGAGTTAATATGGGAAAAACGTTTCTCCTTTCCACTGATGCTTTATCACCAATCCTTGTTTCATAAAAAAACCCAAATTTTCAAAAAACATTTGTCATTGGGACAAAAAGTGAGGTGAAATCTTCTGAAGAGGAGCACAGACAGCAAAACAAATGTCACAGGGGTGATAACCCTTCCCTAGGTTTTCCAAAAAGCTTAAAATAGATTTTTTAGCTGGAGCTAAACACGTTAAAAATTTACCAGTTCAAAATTACAAACAGATTCTACTTAACAACAAACCTACAGTCCCTGTCTTGTTTGCACCGCCTGCATACTGCTGTTCAGAGTATATAGGGCCTTTTTATAATTTGGGTGCGGGGTTCCCCTTAATATCCATACAAGACCCAAAGGGCCTGGTGATGGACTGGGGGGTACCCATGCCGTTTGCCTCACTGATTTTCATCCATATTGCCAGGACCCGACATTACATTAAAGCCGCAAGCAGTTTTAAATTACTTTTTTTCCTTTAAAAATGACATTTTGTGCAGGGACTGTTCTAAGCACGGAAAACACGCG
Source organism: Aquarana catesbeiana (assembly GCF_042186555.1). Classification (NCBI taxonomy): domain Eukaryota; kingdom Metazoa; phylum Chordata; class Amphibia; order Anura; family Ranidae; genus Aquarana; species Aquarana catesbeiana. The sequence continues at coordinate 725,426,555 of NC_133326.1, read as the reverse complement.
CCACTTTACAGGCATACTATAGACACCCCCAGGTACGATATTTAAAGGAATATTTCACTTTTTTTTTTTTACTTTAAGCATCATTCAAATCACTGCTCCCGAAAAAACGGCTTTTTAAAAGTTTTTTTTTTTGCATTGATCTATGTGCCCTGGGGCAGGACCCGGGTCCCCAAACCCTTTTTAGGACAATATCATGCAAATTAGCCTTTAAAACGAGCACTTTTGATTTTGAACGTACGAGTTCCATAGACGTCAATGGGGTTCTAACTTTCATGCGAATTTTCGGTCCGTTCGCAGGTTCTGGTGCGAACCGAACCGGGGGGTGTTCGGCTCATCCCTACTGACAATCCTGGTCTTTGCATTGGTGAATGTTTTGAACGCTACCATACAATAGTTGAGTATTAGCGTTGGGTACAGGCTAGGCACACTTTCACAGGGTCTCCCAAGATGCCATCGCATTTTGAGAGATCCGAACCTGGAACCGGTTACAGTTACAAAAGTTACAGTTACAAAAAAAGTGTAAAAAAAAAAAAGTAAAAAAAAAAAAAACACAAAAAATGGTGTCGTTTTATTGTTCTCTCTATCTCTATTTTCTCTCTATTGTTCTGCTCTTTTTTACTGTATTCTATTCTGCAATGTTTTATTGTTATTATGTTTTATCATGGTTGCTTTTCAGGTATGCAATTTTTTATACTTTACTGTTTACTGTGTTTTATTGTTAAACTTTTTTTGTTTTCAGGTACGCCATTCAGCTGCAGCGCGGATTTATTTATCTTGACAGCAACAGCGTTTGCTCCCACGACATATAAAGCCTTGACTCCAGTGCTGTAGGAGGTGATTTCATCACCACAGTTAAAAAAAAGAGCATATATGCCGATGCATGGGGGCAGCAGGGGAGGAGGAGCGATTTGCTCCTAACTTTTGGGACGGATGCCCCCATGCTTCGGCATATATAAATGATGCATGTATGCCCATCATTAGAAGTGGGTGGTTGAAGGGAGACATTCTAATGGTGAGCATAACCACCGATCAATCTCTTTTTTCATGCAGACCACAGGTTGCATGAAAAAAAAAAAGATTACAATATATGCCCAACAAGGACCAGCAACGTACTGGTATGATGCTGGACTTTGAGTGGTTATACTAGAATGATGCCTTAGGTATCATCTTGGTATCATTCTTTTCAGCCAGTGGTCGGCTTTCATGTAAAAGCAATCCTAATTGGCTTCTAGACTGCTTTTACAAGCAGTGGGAGGGAATGTCCTCCCCCCACCGTCTTCCATGGTTTTCTCTGGCTCTACTGTCCCAACAGGGAACCTGAGAATGCAGCCGGTGATTCGGCCAGCTGACCATAGAGCTGATCAGAGACCAGAATGGCTCCAATCATCTCTATGGCCTAAGAAACCGTAAGCTACGAGCATTTCATGACTTACATTTTGCCGGATGTGAACAGTGCCATTGGGAAATTGGGAAAGCATTTTATCACACCGATCTTGGTGTGGTCAGATGCTTTGAGGGTAGAGGAGAGATCTATGGTCTAATAGACCCCAATTTTTTCAAAAAAGAGTACCTGTCACTATCTATTGCTATCCCATCATGCACCGGGACTGTGACGTCATAAGGGGTGGGGTCACCGGGTGAATTCACCAAGCACCATGCCTATATAAGTCGCCGCACACCTCGCACACAGCATTACAGCGGGAGATAGCGTCGTGTTAACATCGGAAGAAGAGATGAGGGAACAAGATGATGGAGAAGACCGGGGAACCGCTAGCAAAAGAGTGGCAAAAGAGCTGAAGATAGCGGTGGAGCCCGGCAGAAGAACCAGAGAGTGGGAGAAGAACCGGACACCGGGTGAAGAGGCCGGAGAGCGGGAGAAGAACCGGACACCAGGAGAAGAGGCGGAGAAGTCGGAAGAAGACCCCCGAAGTCGGAAGAAGATCCCTGTAGCTGCCTAATAAATTACTTTAAAAACCTGTGTAGTGTGTTTTTTATTGACACTTTTTCCCCTAGGTGAATTGGTAGGGGTGCGATGTACCCCATACTCATTCACATAGGGTGGGGGGCCGGGATCTGGGGGCTCTCTTATTAAAGGGGGTTCCCGGATTCCGATAAGCCCTCCGCCCGCAGACCCCGACAACCAATGGCCAGGGTTGTCGGGAAGAGGCCCTTGTCCTCATCAACATGGGGACAAGGTGCTTTGGGGTGGGGGGGCCGCAGGGTGCCCCCCTGCACCAAAGCGCCCACCCCCAATGTTGAGGGCATGCGGCCTGGAATGGTTCAGGAGGGGGGAGCACTCGCTCATCCCCACCCCCTTCCCTGACAGGCCAGGCTGCATGCTCAGATAAGGGTCTGGTATGGATTTTGGGGAGCCCCACACCGTTTTTGCGGCGTAGGGGGTTCCCTTTAAAATCCATACCAGACCTAAGGGCCTGGTATGCTCCTGGAGCGGGAACCCATGCCGGTTTTTTATTTAAAATTTGGTGCAGCGTTCCCCCTCATGATTCATACCAGACACCTGTCAGCAATGCTTGCCGCTCATCACGAAAGGAAAAAAACACAGTTTTTCTGGGATCGTGCTGGAAACACATTTTCGCGGTCAGGTACTGTAATTTTAGCAGTAGACCTCCTCTGTAAATCTAAAGTGATAACCTGTAAAGGCTTTTAAAGGCTTTTAAAAATGTATGTAGTTTGCCGCCACTGCACGTCTGTGCACAATTTTAAAGCATGTCGTGTTTGGTATCCATGTACTCGGCCACATTTGGGCAATATAGTGTGTTTTAGTGCATTAAAATTTTAAAAAGTGTATTTTTTCCCCCAAAAAAGTGTTTGAAAAATCGCTGCGCAAATACTGTGTTAAAAAAAAAATTAAACACCCACCATTTTAATCTGTAGGGCTTTTGCTTTAAAAAAATTTATAATGTTTGGGGGTTCAAAGTAATTTTCTTGCAAATAAAAATATTTTTTCATGTAAACAAAAAGTGTCAGAAAAGGCTTTGTCTTCAAGTGGTTAGAAGAGTGGGTGATGTGTGACATAAGCTTCTAAATGTTGTGCATAAAATTTCCCATTATATTTTTTGCTATTGCTAAAAGAGTGAAGGCAGCAATCCATCTGGTTGTTTTGTTTTTTCATTTTTGTTTTTGGAACTATGAACTATCTCTTCCACATTTCTAAATGTTTTTCTCGTGTTTCTCATATTTGTCTCACGTTTGTCTCACGTTTAGATCTTCTCATTGTTTGTATGTAGTAACAAGAATATGCTTGAACCTACCGCGACAGCCCTCTTACGTGTTGCGGGTGTTGTATTTTAGAAGGAACATGAAAGTAAGGGTTAAAGGGGGTTTAGTTATTGTCGGTTTTGAGGAATGTTAGTTACAATTTACCAATGTACACAAATGTTGTATTGTTAATAGGGATGAGCCGAACACCCCCCAGTTCGGTTTGCAGCAGAACATGCGAACAAGCAAAAAATTTGTTCGAACACGCGAACACCGTTAAAGTCTATGGGAACATGAATAATCAAAAGTGCTAATTTTAAAGGTTAATATGCAAGTTATTGTCATAAAAAGTGTTTGGGGACCTGGGTCCTGCCCCAGGGGACATGTATCAATGCAAAAAAAAGTTTTAAAAACTGACATTTTTTCGGGAGCAGTGATTTTAATAATGCTTAAAGTGAAACAATAAAAGTGAAATATTCCTTTAAATTTCGTACCTGAGGGGTGTCTATAGTAGGGAAGAGCTTCGAGTTCAAGTCGAACCCATGTTCGACTCGAACATCGCATGTTCGACCGTTCGCCAAATTCAGAACTTTATGGGCCGTTCGCGCCAAATTCAAGCGGCGCGTCACGGCCCATAATTCACTGCGGCATCGCAGTGCATTGCTGGCTGATGATTGGCCAAGCATTCACTATGACCCGCATGCTTGGCTAATCATAACGCCGTCTGCCACCCTGGCTTTGGCCAATTATGGCTCAGGGGGTTTAGTACACGCCCCACACTATATAAGGCCACCTGCGTGGCGGCCTTGTGTAGTGTGTTGCAGCGGCGCTGGAGAGATAGACAGAGAGACAGTGTCATTTGATTTAAGTTAGATAGAATAGGCAGGCGAGTCAGTTAGCTGCACTTACAGTGTATTGTGTATATTAGGGATGAGCCGAACACCCCCCTGTTCGATTCACACCAGAACTTGCGAACAGGCAAAAAATTTGTTCGAACACGCGAACACCATTAAAGTCTATGGGACACGAACATGAATAATCAAAAGTGCTAATTTTAAAGGCTTATATGCAAGTTATTGTCATAAAAAATGTTTGGGGACCTGGGTCCTGCCCCAGGGGACATGTATCAATGCAAAAAAAAGTTTTAAAAACGGCCGTTTTTTCGGGAGCAGTGATTTTAATAATGCTTAAAGTGAAACAATAAAAGTGTAATATCCCTTTAAATTTTGTACCTGGGGGGTGTCTATAGTATGCCTGTAAAGGGGCGCATGATTCCCGTGTTTAGAACAGTCTGACAGCAAAATGACATTTCAAAGGAAAAAAAGTCATTTAAAACTACTTGCGGCTATTAATGAATTGCCGGTCCGACAATACACATAGAAGTTCATTGATAAAAACGGCATGGGAATTCCCCACAGGGGAACCCCGAACCAAAATAAAAAAAAAAAAAAACGTGGGGGGTCCCCCTAAATTCCATACCAGACCCTTCAGGTCTGGTATGGATATTAAGGGTAACCCCAGCAAAAAATTTAAAAAATAAAAATGACGTGGGGTCCCCCTCAAAATCTATACCAGACCCTTGAGGTCTGGTATGGATTTTAAGGGGAACCCCGGCCAAAATTTTTTAAAAAAATGGTGTGGGATCCCCCCAAAAATCCATACCAGACCCTTATCCGAGCATGCAACCTGGCAGACCACAGGAAAAGAGGGGGGGACGAGAGAGCGCCCCCCTCCTAAACCGTAGCAGGCCACATGCCCTCAACATTGGGAGGGTTTTTTGGGGTAGCCCCCCAAAACACCTTGTCCCCATATTGATGAGGACAAGGGCCTCATCCCCACAACCCTGGCCGGTGGTTGTGGGGGTCTGCGGGCAGGGGGGCTTATCGGAATCTGGAAGCCCCCTTTAACAAGGGGACCCCCAGGTCCTGGCCCTCCCCCCTGTGTGAAATGGTAAGGGCTACCATTTCACTAAAAAAATGTCAAAAATGTTAAAAATGACAAGAGACAGTTTTTGACAATTCCTTTATTTAAATGCTTCTTCTTTCTTCTTCACCCTCTGACGCATGGTGACTTGACGGGACTTCCCTGTGGCATCACGGGGAATGCCACAGGGAAGTCCCGTCAAGTCACCGTGCGTCAGAGGAGGGCAGGGTCACCGGGTGGCCCGCCCCCCATTATTTAAGAACCGTCAGAAGAGGAGAAGCGTCACACAGCGGGAGCCTCCCTCCATGCCATCATGGATGCAGAGCGGCCCAAAAAGAAGATGAAGAGAAGAAGATGAAGAGAAGAAGATGAAGAGAAGAGCGGGAGCCTCCCTCCATGCCATCATGGATGCGGAGTGGCCCGAGGAGAAGAAGGGAAGAAGACGCAGACGCCGCGGAGGAGATGCTGGATGAGAACACCGGAGGAAGAACCAGAAGAACCAGAAGTACCAGAAGAAGAAGAAGATGGAGGAAGAAACCAAAGGAAGATAGAAGATAGAAGAAAGAAGAAAGAAGAAGCATTTAAATAAAGGAATTGTCAAAAACTGTTTCACACAGGGGGGAGGTCCGGGATCTGGGGGTCCCCTTGTTAAAGGGGGCTTCCAGATTCTGATAAGCCCCCCGCCCGCAGACCCCCACAACCACCGGCCAGGGTTGTGGGGATGAGGCCCTTGTCCTCATAAACATGGGGACAAGGTGTTTTGGGGGGCTACCCCAAAGCACCCTCCCAATGTTGAGGGCATGTGGCCTGGTACGGTTCAGGGGGGGGGGGGGCCCTCTCTCGTCCCCCCTCTTTTCCTGCGGCCTGCCAGGTTGCGTGTTTGGATAAGGGTATGGATTTTTGGGGAGACCCCACGCCATTTTTTTTTTTTGGCGCGGGGTTCCCCTCAAAATACATACCAGACCTGAAGGGTCTGGTATAGATTTTGAGGGGGACCCCACGCCATTTTTTTTATAAATTTTGGTTCGGGGTTCCCCTGTGGGGAAATCCCATGCCGTTTTTATCAATGAACGTTTATGTGTATTGTCGGACCGCGACAGCCGCGAGTAGTTTAAATTATTTGTTTTTCCTTTGAAATGTCATTTTGCTGTCAGACTGTTCTAAACACGGGAAACATGCGCCCCTTTACAGGCATACTATAGACACCCCCCAGGTACCAAATTTAAAGGGATATTACACTTTTATTGTTTCACTTTAAGCATTATTAAAATCACTGCTCCCGAAAAAATGGCCGTTTTTAAAACTTTTTTTGCATTGATCCATGTCCCCTGGGGCAGGTCCCCAAACACTTTTTAAGGCTATTCCATGAATATAAGCCTTTAAAATTAGCACTTTTGATTTCTCCCATAGACTTTTAAAGGGTGTTCCGCGGCATTCGAATTTGCTGCGAACATGCCAAATTGTTCGCTGTTCGGCGAACTTGCAAACAGCCGATGTTCGAGTCGAACATGAGTTCCACTCGAACTCGAAGCTCATCCCTAGTGTATATATATGCATACTAGGTGTTATATATATATATATATATATATATATATATATATATATATATATATATATATATACACTGTATTCAGTTTAGCTAGAACCGTTCCTGTTATTCTCTACCTACTGACAGGCAGGCAGGTGTTTTTACAGTATTTACAGCTACCTGAAGAATTGCTGGTGTTCTTCTGATCTTATTAGTCCTATTAGCTGCAGTATTTACAGTTAGTGTAGTGAGTCCTCTGCACAGTGTGCACCTAAAGCTACCTGAAGAAAATTGGTGGTGTTCTTCTGATCCTATTAGTACCACAGGCAGCTGCAGTATTTACAGTTAGTGTAGTGCGTCCTCTGCACAGTGTGCACCTAAAGCTACCTGAAGAAAATTGGTGGTGTTCTTCTGATCCTATTAGTACCGCAGCCAGCTGCAGTATTTACAGTTAGTGTAGTGTGTCCTCTGCAAAGTGTGCACATAAAGCTACCTGAAGAAAATTGGTGGTGTTCTTCTGATCCTATTAGTACCGCAGGCAGCTGCAGTATTTACAGGTAATGTACTGTGTCCTCTGCACAGTGTGCACCTAAAGCTACCTGAAGACAATTGCTGTTGTTCTGATCCTATTAATACCACAGGGAGGTATCACAAGGAAAAAAAGTCATTTAAAACTACTCGCAGCTATTAATGAATTGTCAGTCCGAAAATACACATAAAAGTAAATTGATAAAAATGGCATGGGATTTCCCCACAGGGGAACCCCAAACCAAAATTTAAAAAAAAATGGCGTGGGGGTCCCCTTAAATTCCATACCAGGCCCTTAAGGTCTGGTATAGATATTAAGGGGAACCCCGCGCCAAAATTAAAAAAAAAATGAAAACAATGATGAGGACAGAGACAATCAACATTTAGCACCACATCCTATAAGTTTAGCAAATGGAGAAAAAAGGGGGAGAGAAGGTTGGAACAACCCCGGAACTTTTAAGGTGCTTGCATTTTAAGGTAGATAGAGTAGATAAACATGTACAACTTATCCATAAAAATATTTTTATTTATTACAATTAATATAAATTACAAAACATGGTTAAAATATATATATATATATATATATATATATATATATATATATATATATATATATATATATATATATATATATATATATATATATCCACTTCCAATGATGAGCAGACAGTAGACAAGATACCACTAGAATAAATACCACTCAACATGTTTCGCTCAATTGGAGCTTCTTCAGGAGTTTTGGCATAGATCATGGTACACTAAAAATAAAAGGAACATGGATGAGATATAATGTTGCATAGTAGAATTTACCATTTACAGTGAGAATATATAAATGTATATATGGATAATATGTCATACACAAACTGAGATCAGCTAAAGAAATCAAACAATCAAAAATCAAATAACAATCAAGAAATTAATCCATTAAGGTTAGTGATCTTACCAGGATGCCAAAGATTGAAAATGAATTGTATTTAATAAAATATTGCTGATGGATAACATCAGAAATACAAAAACATCAAGTAGGTCTCTCACAGCAAAGGTTCCCGTCCTGAGTGGCCACAGAAGGACACAGAATTTGTATATCCTTAATGAAAAGGAAAAAAGGGGAAAGTATGAGGAATCAAGTGGGATATCAAATAATTGATGTTAAAAGAGGGGCATCAAAACTGAGCACCATATTAAACACACTTCTTATATAACGGAGGGCGGTGCCACCCGGTGACCCCGCCCCCCTCTGACGCATGGGGACTTCCCTATGGCTTTCCCTGTGATGTCAGAGGGGGCGGGGTCACCCCATTATGTAACGGGTGACCCCACCCCCCTTTGACGTCACAGGGAAAGCCATAGGCAAGTCCCCGTCAAGTCCCCGTGTGTCAGAGGGGGGCAGAGTCACTGGGTGACCCCACCCTCCGTTATATAAGAAGTGTCAGAAGAAGAGAAGCGTCACAAAGCGGGAGCCTACCATGGATGCGGAGCAACCCAAGAATGAAGCAGTGAAGAAGACGCTGTGGAGCAAGATGCCGGACGAGAACACCGGAGCAAGAAGCAGAGGATCGGAGGAAGAAGCAGAGGAAGAAGAAGATGGAGGAAGAAACCGAAGGAAGAAGGAAGGAAGAAGAAAGAAAACATGAAGAAGATGGAAAGAAAAAGACTTTAAATAAAGGAATTGTCAAAAACTGTCTCTTGTCATTTTAAAACATTTTTGATACTTTTTTGTGAAATGGTAGGGGTACTTTTGTACCCCATTACCATTTCACACGGGGGGGCAGGATCTGGGGGTCCCCTTGTTAAAGGGGGCTTCCAGATTCCGATAAGTCCCCCTCCCACAGACTCCCACAACCACCGGCCAAGGGTTGTGGGGATGAGGCCCTTGTCCTCATTAACATGGGGACAAGGTGCTTTGGGGGGCTACCTCAAAGCACCCTCCTAATGTTGAGGGGATGTGGCCTGGTACGGTTCAGGAGGGGGGCACTATCTTGTCCCCCTCTCTTTTCCTGCGGCCTTTCAGGTTGCGTGCTCGGATAAGGGTCTGGTATGGATATTTGGGGGGACCCCACGCCATTTTTTTAAAAATTTTGGAGCGGGGTTTCCCTTAAAATACATACCAGACCTGAAGGTTCTGGTATGGATTTTGAGGGGGACCCCCATGCCATTTTTTTTAAAATTTTGGCGGGGTTCCTCTTAATATCCATACCAGACCTGAAGGGCCTGGTATGGAATTTAGGGGGACCCCCACGCCATTTTTTTAAAAATTTTGGTTTGGGGTTCCCCTGTGGAACGAATGCCGTTTTTTATCAATGAACTTGTATGTGTATTGTCGGACCGACAATTCATTAATAGCCGCGAGTAGTTTTAAATGACTTTTTTTCCTTTGAAATGTCATTTTGCTGTCAGACTGTTCTAAACACGGGAAACATGCGCCCCTTTACAGGCATACCATAGACACCCCCCAGGTACGAAATTTAAAGGAATATTACACTTTTATTGCTTCACTTTAAGAATTATTAAAATCACTGCTCCCGAAAAAACAGCTGTTTTTAAAACTTTTTTTTGCATTGATACATGTCCCCTGGGGCAGGACCCAGGTCCCCAAACACTTTTTATGACAATAACTTGCATATAAGCCTTTAAAATTAGCACTTTTGATTATTCATGTTCGAGTCCCATAGACTTTAACAGTGTTCACGTGTTCGAACAAATTTTTTGCCTGTTCGCATGTTCTGATGCAAACCGAACTGGGGGGTGTTCGGCTCATCCCTAGCCATTAGTATGTCTGGGAGGCCAATAAGGAGAGGCAGACAGTCACAAGGCAATAAAAGAGGACAAGCAGGCTCTGTGTCTAGAGGCATCAGTGCTGGTCATGGAGACTGTGCATCCTCATCAGCACGTGGCCGTGGGACATGCTTGTCCTTATTTTGGCAGCTGGCCGTGTTGAGCCGCAACATACCGAAGACTTGGTAGAGTGGATGAACAAGCCGTCCTCATGCTCGTCATCCTCTCTCACCCAGGCTCAGGGTACTTTATCTGGCAAAGCAGCTGCCAACGCGGCCTCTTCCCTCGGCTCAATGGCATCAGTCACTCCTTCCCTAGCCCCACCATGTCCTCCTGAGGAGTCCCCCAAACTGTTTGATCACAGTGTTGTGTACATGCTCCAGGAGGATGCCCAGCGTTTTTAAGGCTCCGATGATGGTACCCAGCTAGAGGAAGGCAGTAACGTGAGCCCAGAGAGAGGGGGGTGCCCAAGAAGGACAGCAATCGGGCAGTCATGTTCCCCCAGCTGCAGCATACTGCCAGCTTTGCTCCAGTGATGAGGAGGGAGGGGATGATGAGGTCACTGACTCCACGTAGGTGCTTGATAGGAGAGAGGAGGAGGCACATCTCCAACGAGGCAGGATGCCCTCCAGGGGCCAGCTTAAGGGCAGCACACCAACTGCATCACACCGCAGAGCTCTGCATGTGCAGGGCGCTGCTGTCTCTGCGCGTTATTCCAAAAGTTCTTTGGTGTGGGCCTTTTTTGAGATGAGTGCATCAGATCCCACCGCTGCTATTTGCAACATATGTCTCAAGCGTATCTCGCTTGGCCAAAACATCACCCGCTTGGGCACCACATGCTTGACCAGACATATGTCGACCTGAGATGCAGTTTGTTGGCAAGCATACCTAAAAGACCCACACCAAAGAAAAAAGCGGACCTCTCCTTGCTCCTCATCAGCTGGGATCTCCAACCCCACTATACCTTCAGTCCTCTCTGAAACCTGCACTGAGAGGAATGAAGGTGTAGAATTAGGTGTGTCACAGCCAAGTACTTGCGGGCAATCTGCTATCGGTATAAGAAGGAAATGTAACAAATAATTCTGCGCTGCCCTAGGGGAGGAAAATAAGCAGCTAACACGGCCAGTAGGATATGTGCATATAGAAAAGTAAACAAAATAAGTGTAGCGCTAAAAAAAGTCTAACTTTAAGATAAAACAGTCCAAGGGCTAATAAACCTCTAGATATAAGTTAGACAAAAAGTCCTCCATATTTAAGTAGCTCATATGAAATGATAGTCCATAGATAGTGCGTAACTTCATGTGTAAAGCATATCAATAGATGCGTGACATCTGAAGTGAAGAGAACCCCACCACCGACAATAAAGAGGCTTACCAGATCAATTGGACCCAAAGAGACATACGTTTAGTTGGGTCAAACAGGCTTGGGTGGTAAACCACTGTATGAGATCCGGAGGAGTTGAAAAGATGGGGGTCCTGGGATGAACCGTGGACCGGTGTCCCTCAAGATGTTGTCAAAAAGCAGATGGTAGCAATAGATGGAAAGGAAAAAGGAAAGGCCACATAGTGTAAATCCATAAAATTATGTAGCAAATTTATTAAAAAACTAGGAAATACACTCACATGTAAATCTTTAAAATCAGAGCTGTAAATGTACAAATGGCGGCAATGGGGTCCTACCCGTTTCGTCCTCTTAGACGTCATCTGGGGGGTCCCCCCACTGCAGCTAGCAAGGTATATATAGATAATAAGGCCACACAAATGAGAATCAACTCCGCAATGTGTACAACCGGTGTCAATTGCCACTTCCGGTGATCTAGCAAAATGGCCGCTGGACGTGCGTTCCACGCCTCGCTATAGGGCCCATTGTGAAAACCGGAAGTGTGCCTACTGAGGTAAATAGTGTGTTAATTTTATTAGATGTTCCGACATTTTAAATATAATCATTTTGAATATGATATTACAAAGTGCGTGAGTAAAAACAAACATAAAAAAGAATATGAAAAAATGAGAACGCGCAGCGCCCCCGGAACTACTTCCGGAGCCTATGCGTTCCAAAGGAACTACTTCTGGGGCCTATGCGTTCCGTGATACGCGTGCGCATTGACCATAAGGGGGTGGAGTGTGTCCTTCTTCCTTGACGGGGAGGCTGTCCCTCCTCCTTAGTGGAAGGGCACCACCCGGAAGCTCTCGCTGTGCCAGTGCAGGTGACGTGCGTCTGATTAACAGCACGTCATAATTGCAGAGTGCCGTGGTGACGTGTGTTTGGTCCGGAAGTCCGTGCGCTGGACCCAAACGAACAAAACGATGGGAACCAGCCCAATATGTCTGGTCTGGAAATGCATGCACTGAACACAAACATGCAAAACCATAAAAACCAACATGGTGGTTATGTGCAGATGTAAATTATGTGTGAAAAAAGAGAAAATACAATCTCAAAACAATATGTTAACTCATCAGTGAATATGGTGTATTATCCCTCCCATAGGGAGGAAATAGTGTATATACAAACACATAAATGTATGTGTGTAGTGATAATACATATAAAAATGGTGTATACACAGACCTCTGAGTATGTGTGTATTACAATTTTATGCGGATGTTCATGTATGGAATGGACTCACACAAATATACACAGGTGAGTTGGTACGGACATGTCCACTGGTAATAACCATGAGCATGAAATCTTATACAGATATACACATGTGGAGTGGACTCACATAGCAGTACATAGACAAATTGGTGTAGACATGTCAACTCATGGTGCCATGCACATGACTAAACACATGTATAATACGGTGGAACACATGTGTGTGGTACATATACGTGAAAATAATAGAATCTATACATAAATGCAAAGAATATATAAAAAAAAAATTTCTTGTAAATCTTTTTATATAAAAAATTGAAATTAAAATTTAGAAAGGAGATAATAACAGAGGGAATCTAATGGAACGGGACATCAGGCTCTATTAATAAAGGCATTGATGTCCAGCTCCACATTCATGCCCAGGGGAAAATGTGTGCGGAGCTCATGAATGCAGAAGGTCTCTAAACGAGACACCCCTCTGGTCATAGCACCGCCTCTCCAGGGGGGAACATATCTATAAATCACCACAAATTGTGTCCCCTCAGTTATGCGGTTGTGATGTAGCTTATAATGACTGGGGACAGTATGTTTGGTGTCTCCGCTCTTAATGAGAGCAATGTGCTCAGCTACTCTGACTGAAAAGGAGCGGATGGTACGGCCCACATATTGTTTCCTGCAATGGCAGGTGATCAAATATACAATGTAACTGGTAGTGCAGTTGCAAAACTGTTTGATAGAGTATTGTTTGTGGGTGACAGAAGATGTAAAAGACACCGTTTTTCGTCCTATTCCAGAATTGTGTTGGCACACTGTACATTTTCTACACGAGTAGAAACCTTCCATCTCATGAAAGAGAGGCCGGCGTATGGGGGGTTGATGATATTTGGAGCTATTTTGCTCTGTAGGGTAGGAGCTCCCCTGAAGATGACTTTTGCTTGATCTGGCAAAGCTGTATTTAAAACCCGATCATTTTTAAGGATATCCCAATGCTTAGAGAGGATGGCTCTAACTTGTTTATGTTGGATGGAAAATGAAGTTAACATAGACCACCTAAAAGTATCTCCTTGTTCTTTTTTGGGTCTCTCCTCTAGTAGTGACTCCCTGTTTGTCTCGAGGGCATGTTGGAACTTGCAGTCAACTAGGTGGGAGTCATAATCTTTATCCACAAATTTGGTTTTTAAAAGATCAGACTGTACCCTAAAGGTGTTAATGTCGGAACAATTTCTACGTAGCCTGAGAAATTGACTCAGTGGAACAGAGTCCAGCCAAGATCGATGGTGACAGCTGTCTGTTGGTATGAAGCCATTGCAATCCGTGGGTTTGAAATGTGTCTGAAACTGGAACCGTCAAATCCGTATTCCAATTTCTAGATCTAGGAAATTGATCTTATCTTTACTGGCTACATAGGATAGAGATATGCCTCTATCATTATTGTTCAGATTTTTAAAGAACAAATCAAGTGATTCAGCGCTACCCCTCCATAGGAGGAGGATGTCGTCAATATACCGTGCCCACACGGCGACGACTTTGGACATGGCTGATCTAGGGTCTTGTCTAGATTTGTATGTATTTGCCAAGGTATAGTTGTGAGTGGGTATTTAGTTCAGGATTGTTCTATTTTTACCCATGTCCTGATGTTTATGTTGAGAAACCAATCCATGATCCTCACAAGATGACAGGCGTAGTAATAGTGTTTGGTATTTGGCAGACCTAGACCTCCTTTGCTTTTAGGAAGACATAAGATGGTTTTCTGGATATGTGGCCCCTTTCCTAATCTGATTAAATGGCTAAGTTCCTATTATAGTAATTTGAAAAATTTTCAAGGAAGCTGAATAGGAAAGGTTTGAAACATGTATAATAAATAGGGTAATATATTAATTTTTATGATGGCAATGCGACCTAGTCATGTTTTCCATTTTTGGAGGTCTTGATGGATTTAGGAAAGCAGGGGGGAAAAAATTGAATGTGTAAATCTGTGATAATATCGTTGGTATTTCGTTGGTCATGATGTGAAAAGATTGCATAGCTACAGACTTATCAAAGTTTATCTTCAGATTTAAAATGGCTTGACAAATGTCAAACCCTTTGAGTAAATTTTGAATAGCCAATTGAGCATCTGATATGAAAAAATAACATATTATCCACATATGCAGTTACTTTGTATGAGTTTTTATTAATATAAAGGCCTTTAAACCCCATTCACACCGGTGTGACTTGTCATGCGATTTGACTGATCAAATCAAAATGTTCCTAATTTTTACTGACGGTCTACTGACTGGAATGGTACCAGCTGATTGGAGAAAAGGCAATGTAGCACCAATATTTAAAAAGGGCCCAAAATACATCCCTGGGAATTACAGACCAGTTAGCCTAACATCAATTGTATGTAAACTCTTGGAGGGGATGATAAGGGACTATATACAAGATTTTAGTAATAAAAACTGTTTTATTAGCAGTAATCAGCATGGATTCATGAAGAATCGTTCTTGCCAAACCATTCTATTAACCTTCTATGAGGAGGTGAGTTGCTATCTAGATAAAGGAAGGCCCGTAGACGTGGTGTATCTGGATTTTGCAAAAGCATTTGACACAGTTCCCCATAAACGTTTACTGTACAAAATAAGGTCTGGTGGCATGGACCATAACGTGAGTATATGGATTGAAATCTGGCTACAAGGGCGAGTTCAGAGGGTGGTGATAAATGGGGAGTACTCAGAATGGTCAGGGGTGGGTAGTGGGGTCCCCCTGGGTTCTGTGCTGGGACCAATCCTATTTATTTTGTTCATAAACGACCTGGAGGCTGGGGTAAACAGTTCAATCTCTGTATTTGCAGATGATACTAAGCTAAGCAGGGCAATAACTTCTCCGCAGGATGTGGAAACCTTGCAAAAAGATCTGAAAAAATTAATGGGGTGGGCAACTACATGGCAAATGAGGTTCAATGCAGAAAAATGTAAAATAATGCATTTGGGTGGCAAAAATATGAATGGAATCTATACACTCAGGGGAGAACCTCTGGGGAAATCTAGGATGGAAAAGGACCTGGAGGTCCTAGTAGATGATAGGCTCAGCAATGGCATGCAATACCAAGCTGCTGCTAACAAAGCAAACAGAATATTGTCATGCATTAAAAAGGGAATTAATTCCAGAGATAAAACAATAATTCTCCCGCTCTACAAGACCCTGGTCTGGCCGCACCTGAAGTATGCTGTCCAGTTCTGGGCACCAGTCCTCAGGAAGGATGTACTGGAAATGGAGCGAGTACAAATAAGGGCAACAAAGCTAATAAAGGGGCTGGAGGATATTAGTTATGAGTAGGGATGAGCTTCGAGTTTGAGTCAAACTCATGTTCAAATCAAACATTGGCTGTTCGCCGAACAGCGAACAATTTGGGGTGTTCGTGGCAAATTCGAAAGCCGAAACACCCTTTAAAAGTCTATGGGAGAAATCAAAAGTGCTAATTTTAAAGGATTATATGCAAGTTATTGTCATAAAAAGTGTTTGGGAACCCCAAACCAAAATTTTTAAAAAAATGGTGTGGGGTCCCCCTCAAAATCTATACCAGACCCGTCAGATCTGGTATGGATTTTAAGGGGAACCCCGCGCCAAAATAAAAAAAATGGCATGGGATCCCCCCAAAAATCCATACCAGACCTTTATCTGAGCTTGCAACCTGGCAGGCCGCAGGAAAAGAGGGGGGGATGAGAGAGCGCCCCCCTCCTGAACAGTACCAGGCCACATGCCCCCCAAAACACCCTGTCCCCATGTTGATGGGGACAAGGGCCTCATCCCCACAACCCTTGCCCGGTGGTTGTGGGGGTTTGTGGGCGGGGGGCTTATCGGAATATGGAAGCCCCCTTTAACAAGGGGACCCCCAGATCCTGGCCCTCCCCCCTGTGTGAAATGGTAAGGGGGTACAAAAGTACCCCTACCATTTCACAAAAAACTGTCAAAAATGTTAAAAATGACAAGAGACAGTTTTTGACAATTCCTTTATTTAAATGCTTCTTCTTTCTTCTATCTTCTATCTTCCTTTGGTTTCTTCCTCTATCTTCTTCTTCTTCTTCTGGTTCTTCTGGTTTTTCCTCCGGTGTTCTCGTCCTGCATCTTCATCCGCGGCGTCTTCTTCCCTTCTTCTCCTCTGGCCGCTCCGCATCCATGATGGCATGGAGGGAGGCTCCCGCTGTGTGACGCTTCTCCTCTTCTGATGATTTTTAAATAATGGGGGCGGGGCCACCCGGTGACCCCGCCCCCTCTGATGCACGGGGACTTGATGGGGACTTCCCTGTGGCATCCATAACATCAGAGTGACGCCCCCTTCTGACGTCACGGGGAATGCCACAGAGAAGTCCCGTCAAGTCCCTGTGCGTCAGAGGGGGCGGGGTCACCAGGGGGCTCTGCCCCCCTTTATTTAAGAACCGTCAGAAGAGGAGAAGCGTCACACAGCGGGAGCCTCACTCCATGCCATCAGAAGTGTGAAGTGTGTTTGGAGAGAACTTAGAGGAGTTTGAAGCTGGAAGGACCCCTGTTACCTATGACTTGATCTTGCTTGATTTTTTAGTTCTTCCCTCCTTCCACCATGGGGACCTCGCTGAGCCTCAGTCTCTAACTGACATTCCATCTGAGAGGGATACCGTGATTGGCCATGGATCTACATACCACCAAACAGCGACTGCCGTCCAGGATGAGACTCCCGCTAGGATTTCTTCAGCCAGACATCCCTGGGGCCGTTGGATCCCACAAGCCCGTATGACACTCCACCATATGGTGACTGTGTCCATCCCCTCTGGTAAGGGTATCTATTTCTATTGTTTGCTGTGTTGATTTGGATTTTTGGAAGTTTCGGATGCAAGGTGTCTCCCCTACATACAGAGCTTGCTTCAGTTCCTATCCCATGCGTGGGTCAGATACCGTATACACCCACGAACCTCCAGTTTCTGTGGACCTATATAGGATTCACTACAAATTTATGGACTTTTTCTCCTCTATGTGTCTATTCGTTTAATTTTACCACATTTTTTACTTATTTGCCTAAAGTTTTGTAATTCAGCACTTATCACATATACAAGTTTAAGATGTATAAGCACATTTTTTTAGCGCTGCATGTGTTTCATATAATTCTTGTTTCTACATTGTCTACCACATTGTTACATGCTGGCAGCTATTCCTTGCACTACGTTTTTATGTTTTTTGTATTAGCGCAATTATTGATTTGTTATATTTTAAGTCCCGTCAAGTCCCTTTGTGTCAGAGGGGGTGGGGTCACCAGGGGGCTCTGCCCCCCTTTAAGAACCGTCAGAAGAGGAGAAGCGTCGCACAGTGGGAGCCTCACTCCATGCCATCATGGATGCGGAGAGGCCCGAGGAGATGAAGGGAAGAAGACGACGCGGATGAAGATGCAGGGCGAGAACACCGGAGGAAGAACCAGAAGAAGATGGAGGAAGAAACCGAAGTAAGATAGAAGATAGAAGAAAGAAGAAAGAAGAAGCATTTAAATAAAGGAATTGTCAAAAACTGTCTCTTGTCATTTTTAACATTTTTGACAGTTTTTTTGTGAAATGGTAGGGGTACTTTTGTACCCCCTTACCATTTCAAACAGGGGGGAGGGCCGGGATCTGGGGGTCCCCTTGTTAAAGGGGGCTTCCAGATTCTGATAAGCCCCCCCGCCCGCAGACCCCCGGGCAAGGGTTGTGGGGATGAGGCCCTTGTCCCCATCAACATGGGGACAAGGTGTTTTGGGAGGCTACCCCAAAGCACCCTCCTAATGTTGAGAGCATGTGGCCTGGTACAGTTCGGGAGGGGGGGCGCTCTCTTGTCCCCCCTCTTTTCCTGCGGCCTGCCAGGTTGCGTGCTCAGATAAGGGTCTGGTATGGATTTTTGGGGGAACCCCACGCCATTTAAAAAAAAAAATTGGCGCGGGGTTCCCCTTAAAATCCATACCAGACCTGAAGGGTCTGGTATAGATTTTGAGGGGGACCCCACGCCATTTTTTTTTTATTTTGCCCGGGGTTCCCCTTAATATCCATACCAGACCTGAAGGGCCTGGTATGGAATTTAGGGGGATCCCCCACGTAATTTTTTTTTTAATTTTGCTTTGGGGTTCCCCTGTGGGGAATTCCCATGCCGTTTTTATCAATGAACTTTTATGTGTATTGTCGGACCGGCAATTCATTAATAGCTGCGAGTAGTTTTAAATGACTTTTTTCCTTTGAAATGTCATTTTGCTGTCAGACTGTTCTAAACACGGGAAAAATGCGCCCCTTTACAGGCATACTATAGACACCCCCCAGGTACAAAATTTAAAGGAATATTACACTTTTATTGTTTCACTTTAAGCATTGTTAAAATCACTGCTCCCGAAAAAACGGCCGTTTTTAAAACTTTTCTTTTGCATTGATCCATATCCTCTGGTGACCCCACAATAGGGATAAAACTTTTTTGCAGAATGGAGTTTAACAAGACACGTGTCCACTCACTAAAATTAGAATAAAAGAGGTTTTTTTTTTTTTTTCTTCTTTTTTTGTGCCACATCAGCGAGGTATTTTCTCTGGGGGTAATTTTTCAATTATTAAAAATTCTAATTTATCCCCTTCTTTCATCACATCATCGTGGCAAAATTAAATACATATATAAACACATCGGAAATAATCCAAGCGGTATTTGTTACTCAAAATTCCATTCCCCCCTCCCCCTTGTCCTTCCCCCCTATCCTCTTCCCCGAGACCATACCCAGCCTGTTTCTCCACTCTTTTCTCCTTCGGGATCCTCTCGTCTACCCCTATTTCAGCCTGCCAGAACTCCTTTCCACTGAGCGGCGGCTCGCTATCTAGTCTAACCTAGGTGGTCCATATCTCGACGGCTCTTAGGGATTCCTTAAACTCTACCCAGACTCTCCATTTTGTTTCAAAGGCCCCCATTTTCATCCCTTCACTAAACCTTAAGTATTCTAGGCTATAAATCTCGTTAATTTTGTTGAACAAATACCTCATCGCGGGTCTTTCTTTCCTTTGCCAATACTTAGGTATCAGGCTTTTGGCCGCATCGGTGAGGTGTGGCTAAAGTGTTCACAGATAAGTTTTGGTGGGCATTTCACTCATATAGAATAGGCAGACCCAAGGATCATCCGGTAAGTCGATTCTAGTAATATCTTTAATAAATCCCCTAACTTCTCCCCAGAATGTCTTCATTTCTGGGCAGAACCACCAGATATGGGCCATTGACCCCGGTTCGCCACACCCCCTCCAACAGAATTGTGGGGTTACATTTTGAAATTTGTTAATACGGTCCGGGGTCAAATACATCCTAGCCAAACACTTAAAGTTTAGCTCTAATATTTTACAGTTTACCGAAGTGGCGGAGGCTCTCCTCAAAATCAATGACACATCTGGGCCTGTAAGCTTTCTTCCTAGTTCCTTCTCCCATTTCTCCATGAAAGCTGGGGCTTCTATGCTCCCCAGCTCTATTAATATTTTGTAGATCTGGGAGAACCCGCCCTTCCTATCCTTGTCCATACACATTTTCTCTAATGGGAGTAGGTTATCTGCTGATCTAATTGGTTGCGGTAGAGAGTCTATAAAGTGACTCAATTGGTTGTACCGCCATGTATTGATAACAAGTAGATCTTTCCTATCTTTGAGGTCTTGGAGTGTACATATTTTATCCTGACACATTACATCTTTTAGCTGTATGTTCTCATCCAGTAGCCACCCCCCAAACCACTCCCCTTTCCCTGGTGCAAAGTAATCTGAATCCTTAAGTGAAATTAGAGGAGAATTAAACCCCCCAGTGCTCCCTTTTGTGCAAAGTGTCCCATATATTTAGTGCATGTCTAGTAATCTTGTGCGTTTCAGTACTAAATTTTCTTAAGTGAGTTGGGATCCAAATTATTTTATTCAACTTAGTGTCACTAATTTTCTTTTCCATTTTTACCCAGTGTTTGTCTGCTTTATCTTTAACCCAGTCTATTACTCTAGCAAGAGCAATAGCTTCATAGTATTTACGGACATCTGGTGCTCCCCATCCCCATTTACCTTTAGCTTTTGTCACTTGTGTAAATTTTAATCGAGGTACTTTTCCTCTCCAAATAAATCTTAGAAACATCGAATGTAATCTTCTGAGGTAGGTTTGCGGGAGCGTTATTGGAAGCATTTGCATCCTATATGTAATTTTTGGCAATAAGACCATTTTATAGATATTTATTCTCCCCGCCCAGGATAACTGATGTTTAACCTTAAACTACGTAGAGGGTTCTTTACTGTAAGAGCGGCAAGGAAGTGGAATTCCCTTCCACAGGTGGTGGTCTCAGCGGGAGCATCGATGGTTTCAAAAAACTATTAGATAAGCACCTGAGCAACTGCAACATACAGGGATATACAATGTAATGCTGACATATAATCGCACACATAGGTTGGACTTGATGGACTTGTGTCTTTTTTCGACTTCACCTACTATGTAACTGTAGCGCTGGTAGATTTATGATCTACCATCTGATAGGTAAATTTAGTGAATTGCTCATTATAGGTAGTTAGATTTGCCTCTGTTCCAGCTTGGCTGACGTTGCGTGTGGTTCCACATTGTGCCGGTGGGTGTCGTTGTCACCATCGGCGAGTGTTGGAAAAGCAACTTGTTAAAGCGTATGAGTGCTCCTCTGTTCTGGAGACAACTCGGTGGAGGTGGTCCTCTGAGTTGCATTCTGGGAGAGGGTATTTATGGGACAGACGCCATGTTTAGGGGTTCCTTTTCAGCCACCTGCTGGCCCTCCTGGCCGTCAGGTATGTGTTAGAGTACCACCTCGCGGTCCTCCGTTCCGGAGGCCCGTGTCACTGCGGCGCGTGGGTGGGCCCAGAAGCCTGTCTGGGGCCTACCAGAGCAGCCGTGGAATGGTCCTGAGCTGTCTATCCAGAGTGAAGAAGCTGGACAACCGAGGAGATCCCAGGCAAGGACCCATCATGGAAGGATCATGCAGAGTGCTGGTCTGGAGAGGGGCCTGGTGACTCGGTTGGAGGACGTATCCTGAAGTAGTCTTATCACATGGTACTGCCGGGTTGTCTTAGAGGTCCAAGTACTGTGTCTGACATTCATCGCGAACCAATACATCCTGTGGCAGAGGATCGTACGGGTTTATTTCAAGCAAGTCTGTGGCAGAGACTTTTGTTCGTGCTACGTACTGGCTGCTAGGCAAGTGAGAGAGGCCTATCCAGGCGAGCAAAGATCGTGTCCCAAAAAGGGGATTGCATTCAATTACAGTATTCAACTTTAACCACTTCCCTACCCGCCCATAGTCATATGACGTCCACAGATGGGATCTCCCATCCTGGGTGGGCGTCATATGACGCCCTGGGATTCCCGGCCGCCTAGGGGGCGCGCGCGCGCCGGCCGCGTTCCTTGGGACCTGGTGCGTGTGCCCGGCGGCCGCGATGTCCGCCGGGCACCCGCGATTGCCGGTTAACCGGACCGGCATGTGGGTCTGTGTGTGTAAACACACAGATCCACAGCCTGTCAGCTCTGAGGAGAGCGATCTGTGTTCCCAGAACGGAGGAACACTGATCGGTCTCCTCCCCTTGTACGTCCCCTCCCCCTACAGTTAGTAATCACTCCCTAGGAAACATATTAACCCCTCCCCGCCCCCTAGTGGTTAACCCCTTCACTGCCTGTCACATTTACACAGTAATCAATGCAATTTTATAGCATTGATCGCTGTATAAATGTGAATGGTCCCAAAAATGTGTCAAAAGTGTCCGATGTGTCCGCCATAATGTTGCAGTCATGAAAAAAAATCGCGATCGGCGCTAAAAAAATAAATAAATATTTTTTTTTAAAAATGCCATAAATCTATCCCGTATTTTGTAGACGCTATAACTTTTGCGCAAACCAATCAATATACGCTTATTGCGATTTTTTTTACCAAAAATATGTAGAAGAATACGTATCGGCCGAAACTGAGGAAAAAATGAGTTTTTTAAAAAAAAAATTGGGATATTTATTATAGCAAAAAGTAAAAAATATTGTGTTTTTTTCAAAATTGTCGCTCTTCTTTTGTTTATAGCGCAAAAAATAAAAACCGCAGAGGCGATCAAATACCACCAAAAGAAAGCTCTATTTGTGGGGAAAAAAGGACGTCAATTTTTTTGGGTACAACGTCGCACGACCGCGCAATTGACGTTTGAAGTGCGACAGCGCTGAAAACTAAAAATTGGCCTGGGAAGGAAGGGGGTGAAATTGCCCTGTATTGAACCGGTTAAAGGACGTTCTAAAGAAACCTAAAGAAAGGTATTTGAGCTTGGTTCAATAAAGCATTGAAAACGTACTCAAGTGTTGGTGCTTATATCGTCCAGAGGTAAACTCAACGGAACCCTAGACCCAGTGCCGGTGAAACAGAGGTATCAAGAGTGAAGGTAACAGCCTGCCTAAACCAGCAGCTCCACCGAGAGTTAGTGCTACATAACTATGTAGAGTCACATGACAAATCACACCCTATTTCTGGCTATGGACCTGTTCATATTGGTGCCACACCGACTTTGAAAAGGTTCCTGCATTATTTTTGGTGATTTCATGTGTGACTTGCATTGACATCTGTGCATGTCACACAGATATATCGGCAAGCTGCACATGAAATCGCACTGACCGTCAGCTTTGAAATCACACTGACGTAGCGTGATTTCAAAGCCGCATTCGGTGTGAACCTGGATTTAATGTCAGGGTGTGCTCTGATTATTCTCCTGTGTCTAGTCCCATTATTTATAATAAAACCTTCAAACAAGATTTTGTTCACTATGACTTTTTTAATTCACTATGGTGTAGATCCAAGACATCACACCTTCCTGCAGATCAATATTTTTTAAGACCTCAAACATGCAATCCCACACTATCCTGTCAAAGGCTTTCCCCTCATCAGTCGATAGAAGGACTAAATACAGTTGTGTGAAAAAGTGTTGGCCCCCTTGCTGATTTTTCATTGTTTTGCACATTTGTCACACTTTAATGTTTCAGATCAAATTTAAATATTAGTCAAAGATAACACAAGTAAACACAACATGCAGTTTTTAAAGGAAGGTTTTTATTATTAAGGGAAAACAAAATCCAAACCAACACGGCCCTGTGGGGAAAAGAAATTTCCTCCCGTTAAAACATAACTTAACTCTGGTTTATCACACCTGAGTTCAATTTCTCTAGCCACACCCAGGCCTGATTACTGCCACCCCTGTTCACAATCAAGAAATCACTTAAATAAGACATGACTGACAAAGTGAAGCAGACCAAACGATCCTCAAAAGCTACACATCATGCTGAGATCCAAAGAAATTCAGGAACAAATGAGAAAGAAAGTAAATGAGATCTATCAGTCTGGAAAAGGTTATAAAGCTATTTCTAATGCTTTGGGACTCCAGTGAACCACAGTGAGAGCCATTATCCACAAATGGCAAACACATGGAACAGTGGTGAACCTTACCAGGATTGGGCGGTCGACCAAAATTACCCCAAGAGCGCAAGGACGACTCACCCAAGGGATCACAAAAGACCCCACAACAACAACATCCAAAGAACTGCAGGCCTTACTTGCCTCAGTTCAGGTCAGTGTTCATGACTCCACCATAAGAAAGAGACTGGCCAAAAATTGCCTGCATGGCAGAGCTCCAAGACGAACACCGTTGCTGAGCAAAATGAACATAAAAGCTCATCTCCTTTATGCCAGAAAACATCTTGATGATCCCCAAGACTTTTGGGAACACTCTGTGGACTGACGGGACAAAAGTTGAACTTTTTGGAAGGTGTGTGTCACATTCATTACATCTGGCGTAAAAGTAACACCGCATTTCAGAAAAATAACATCATACCAACAGTAAAATATGGTGGTGGTAGTGCGATGGTCTGGGGCTGTTTTGCTGCTTCAGGATCTGGAAGACTTGCTGTGATAAATGGAACTATGAATTCTGCTGTCTACCAAAAAATCCTGAAGGATAGTGTGCGGCCATCTGTTCGTGACCTCAAGCTGAAGCGAACTTGGGTTCTGCAGCACTACAATGATTGAAAACACACCAGCATGTCCACCTCTGAATGGCTGAAGAAAAACAAAATGAATACTTTGGAGTGGCCTAGTCAAAGTCCTGACCTGAATCCTACTTAGATGCTGTGGCATGACCTTAAAAAGGCGATTCATGCTCGAAAACCTTCCAATGTGGCTGAAATACAACAATTCTGCAAAGAGTGGACCAAAATTCCTGCACAGCGCTGTAACAGACTCATTGGAAGTTATTGTAAATGTTTGATTGCAGTTCTTGCTGCTAAGGGTGGCCCAACCAGTTATTAGGTTTGAGGAGCAAACACTTTTTCACACAGGGCCATGTGTATTTGGATTTTGTTTTCCCTTAAAAATGAAAACCTTCCTTTAAAAACTGCACGTTGTGTTTACTTGTGTTATCTTTGACTAATAGTTTAATTTGCTCAGCTTGATCTAACGTCTGGTAAGGAGGCTCTCTGTGTGGTGACGGTCCCACTCTATTTAATTCATCCACCGGGTGAATGTTTGATTCCCTATTGGCTATATTCTACATGCTTTCTTTCCATTCAAATCTGGTAAGGAGGTCCTCTGTTTGGTGAAGGCACATCTAGTGTTATTCTATCCACTGGGTGATTATCATATCTCCTTTGCTCACTTTTGTTTGCTCTTAATGTGAGTACCACTATATCTACATACATAATTTATTTATTTGACGGTATCACGCTATGTACACATTTCTTATTTACACATTATTTACACATATATCACCTTTGGAGTTGACCTTTGGAGTTGACGCTAACCCATGCTGAGGAGTCCGTGATGTCTACACTTCTACTACTACTACTACTACTTGCTCTTTTTGGCTTACATTCTGGTAAGCATGCATTTCTTATGATTCTTCTGTGAAGAACATTTAGTTCATCTTGACTGCTGAAGCATCTGGAATTTTTTTTATGCACATGTTTTTATTTGGACTTTTATAGCGCAATTTTTTCTTGTTTGTTTAATATTTAAATTTGTTTGATGATCTGAAAAATGTAAGTGTGGCAAAAGTGCAAAACAATGAAAAATCACACAATTGTATATTTTCTACTTTTGTGCCCATATAATAGTGTTTAAGGTGCCAACTCGATCCTCTCTTCTTGGCATAAAGCCCATTTGGTCTGTATGTATTAATGCTGAAATTAATGGAAGAAGACGATTTAACAGGATTTTGATGAACATTTTGAGCTCCACATTCAATATTGATATGGGTCTGTCTCTTGCACAAGATTGGGGGTCATCTTTATGTATGACCACAATTTGTGTTTCTAGTGTTTGGAAAGGAGGCAAAGTCCCTGCACCAAAGCTGTTAAATACATTCATAAAGAAAGGAGTTCCAAAAGGTTCAAACATCTTATATCTGTAGTATACCGAAATGAATCCATCTGGACCTGGATAGGGGTTTGAAGTTTTTAAGAGCCATATGAAATTCCTCTGTGGAAATCTCAGTTTCTAAAGTGTGTCTCACTTGAAAGCTGGCCAGCTGCAGTCAGGGGAGGGGTCCCGGGAGATTGAGAATGTTGGGCACTACAGGGGGGGGTCAGAGTGCTGCCCTCCCGATGTAGATGATTTTTTTCCATTTGTGCCTCCCCTGCAGCATACAAGCCGGCCGGAGGCGGGGAGGGAAAGCCAGCTGGCTGCAGTGCGGGGAGGGATCCCCGGGAGATCTGGAATGCGGGGCACTACGTTGGGGGCAGCATGGCGGCGCAGGGGGTTATACATTTTTTTCCAGCCATTTGTGCATCCGTCACACCGTATTTGCGCAGCGGTCTTACAAGTGCACTTTTTTTGGAAAAAATACACTTTTTTGAATAAAAAAATAAGACAACAGTAAAGTTAGTGCAATTTTTTTTTAATATCATGAAAGATAATATTACGCTGAGTAAATTGATACCCAACATGTCACGCTTCAAAATTGCGCCCGCTCGTGGAATGGGGACAAACTTTTACCCTTAAAAATCTCCATAGGCGACGTTTAAAAAATTCTACAGCTTGCATGTTTTAAGTTACAGAGGAGGTCTAGGGCTACAATGAATGCTCTTGCTCTACCAATTACGGCAATACCTCACATGTGTGGTTTTAATACCGTTTTCATATGCGGGCGCTACTCACGTATGTGTTCGTTTCTGCACGCAAGCTCGGCGGAACAGGGCGCATTTAAAACATTTTTTTTCCTTATTTATTTTACCTTTTATTTTTTTATTTTTACACTGTTCTTTAAAAAAAAAAAAGTGTCACTTTTATTCCTATTACAAGGAATGTAAACATCCATTGTAATAGAAAAAAAAGCATGACAGGACCTCTTAAATATGAGATCTGGTGTCAAAAAGACCTCAGATCTCATATTTACACAAAAATTCAATTAAAAAAAAAGTAATTTAAAAAAAAAATGGCCCTTTAAGAGCTATGGGCGGAAGTGCCGTTTTGACGTTGCTTCCGCCCTGCAATGGTATGGGGACAGGTGGTGGCCATCTTCCCCTCGCTCGTCTCAATACCACACGGAAGAGGACCCGATGACCTCCGCCGCTACCGATGGCTCTGGTAAGTGGGAGAGGACACCAGAGAGCGGCAGGAGGGGGTAGGGGGCCCTCTCCCGTCACCGATAAAAGTGATCTTGCGGTGAATCCGCTGCAGAGACCACTATTAAGGGAAACTGGACCGCCCACCGAAGAAGAGGATACCAGGGTTATGGCAGCTAGCTGTTGCCATAACAAAGATATCCCTCTTCAAATAGCCGACGTATATCGGTGTGTGGTGGTCCAATAGTGGTTAAAATCATAGAAGCAACCCTTGTACTTCTATGAGAGGCTCTCAGCACCACATTTGTTAGCAGAAGCAGCAATTTGTCATAAAAGTAACAATTTCTGTGTGTGAAGGCTCTCTGTATTTTGTTTGTGACAAGCTTTAACATTCTTGTCTAAGGTTATTAAGCGCCAAAAAGTATTTGTGACACTAGTGAATGTTTGTGTTGAGCCTTCAGGGAAGGGAGTTTAAGAGAGCTTGTTTTTCCTTTTTAATCTTCCTGGTGAGCAAGATAAACTCCCTTCTCACGCAACATTTTTTGTGCTTTCACAATGTTCGTAGGGAGTAGGGATGAGCCGAACACCCCCCTGTTCGGTTCGCACCAGAACATGCGAACAGGAAAAAAGTTCGTTCGAACATGCGAACACCGTTAAAGTCTATGGGACACGAACATGAATAATCAAAAGTGCTAATTTTAAAGGCTAATATGCAAGTTATTGTCATAAAAAGTGTTTGGGGACCTGGGTCCTGCCCCAGGGGACATGGATCAATGCAAAAAAAAGTTTTAAAAACGGCCGTTTTTTCAGGAGCAGTGATTTTAATAATGCTTAAAGTCAAACAATAAAAGTGTAATATCCCTTTAAATTTCGTACCTGGGGGGTGTCTATAGTATGCCTGTAAAGGGGCGCATGTTTCCTGTGTTTAGAACAGTCTGACAGCAAAATGACATTTTGAAGGAAAAAACTCATTTAAAACTACCCGCGGCTATTGCATTGCCGACAATACACATAGAAGTTCATTGATAAAAACGGCATGGGAATTCCCCAAAGGGGAACCCCGAACCAAAATTAAAAAAAAAAAAAATGACGTGGGAGTCCCCCTAAATTCCATACCAGGCCCTTCAGGTCTGGTATGGATATTAAGGGGAACCCCGGCCAAAATTAAAAAAAAAAAAATGATGTGGGGTTCCCCCTAAATTCCATACCAGACCCTTTAGGTCTGGTATGGATTTTAAGGGGAACCCCGCGCCAAAAAAAAAAAAAAAAACGGCGTGGGGTCCCCCCAAAAATCCATACCAGACCCTTATCCGAGCACGCAACCTGGCAGGCCGCAGGAAAAGAGGGGGGGACGAGTGTGCGCCCCCCCCCCTCCTGAACCGTACCAGGCCACATGCCCTCAACATTGGGAGGGTGCTTTGGGGTAGCCCCCCAAAACACCTTGTCCCCATGTTGATGAGGACAAGGGCCTCATCCCCACAACCCTGGCCGGTGGTTGTGGGGGTCTGCGGGCGGGGGGCTTATCGGAATCTGGAAGCCCCCTTTAACAAGGGGACCCCCAGATCCCGGCCCCCCCCTGTGTGAAACGGTAAGGGGGTACAAAAGTACCCCTACCATTTCACTAAAAAACTGTCAAAAATGTTAAAAATGACAAGAGACAGTTTTTGACAATTCCTTTATTTAAATACTTCTTCTTTCTTCTATCTTCCTTCATCTTCTGGTTCTTCTGGTTCTTCTGGCTCTTCTGGTTCTTCCTCCGGCGTTCTCGTCCAGCATCTCCTCCGTCTTCTATCTTCTTCTCCTCGGGCCGCTCCGCACCCATGGCATGGGGGGAGGCTCCCGCTCTTCTCTTCATCTTCTTCATCTTCTTCTCTTCTTCTTTTGTTCTCTTCTTCTCTTCTTCATTTTCTTCTCCGGGCCGCTCCGCATCCATGCTGGCATCATGGAGGGAGGCTCCCGCTGTGTGACGGCGCTCCTCGTCTGACAGTTCTTAAATAACGGGGGGCGGGGCCACCCGGTGACCCCGCCCCCCCTCTGACGCACGGTGACTTGACGGGACTTCCCTGTGACGTCATGGGGAATGCCACAGGGAAGTCCCGTCATGTCCCGTGCGTCAGAGGGGGGCCCCGCCCCCCGTTATTTAAGAACTGTCAGACGAGGAGCGCCGTCACACAGCGGGAGCCTCCCTCCATGATGCCAGCATGGATGCGGAGCGGCACGGAGAAGAAAATGAAGAAGAGAAGAAAAGAAGAAGAGAAGAAGATGAAGAAGAAGAGAAGAGCGGGAGCCTCCCCCCCATGCCATGGGTGCGGAGCGGCCCGAGGAGAAGAAGATAGAAGACGCCGCGGAGGAGATGCTGGACGAGAACGCCGGAGGAAGAACCAGAAGAGCCAGAAGAACCAGAAGAAGAAGAAGATGAAGGAAAATAGAAGAAAGAAGAAGTATTTAAATAAAGGAATTGTCAAAAACTGTCTCTTGTCATTTTTAACATTTTTGACAGTTTTTTAGTGAAATGGTAGGGGTACTTTTGTACCCTCTTACCATTTCACACAGGGGGGGGCCGGGATCTGGGGGTCCCCTTGTTAAAGGGGGCTTCCAGATTCCGATAAGCCCCCCGCCCGCAGACCCCCACAACCACCGGCCAGGGTTGTGGGGATGAGGCCCTTGTCCTCATCAACATGGGGACAAGGTGTTTTGGGGGGCTACCCCAAAGCACCCTCCCAATGTTGAGGGCATGTGGCCTGGTACGGTTCAGGAGGGGGGGGGCCGCACTCTCGTCCCCCCCTCTTTTCCTGCGGCCTGCCAGGTTGCGTGCTCGGATAAGGGTCTGGTATGGATTTTTGGGGGGACCCCACGCCGTTTTTTTTTTTTTTTTTTGGCGCGGGGTTCCCCTTAAAATCCATACCAGACCTGAAGGGTCTGGTATGGAATTTAGGGGGAACCCCACGTCATTTTTTTTTTTTAATTTTGGCCGGGGTTCCCCTTAATATCCATATCAGACTTGAAGGGCCTGGTATGGAATTTAGGGGGACTCCCACGTCATTTTTTTTTTTTTAATCTTGGTTCGGGGTTCCCCTTTGGGGAATTCCCATGCCGTTTTTATCATTGAACTTCTATGTGTATTGTCGGCAATGCAATAGCCGCGGGTAGTTTTAAATGAGTTTTTTCCTTCAAAATGTCATTTTGCTGTCAGACTGTTCTAAACACAGGAAACATGCGCCCCTTTACAGGCATACTATAGACACCCCCCAGATTACACTTTTATTGTTTGACTTTAAGCATTATTAAAATCACTGCTCCTGAAAAAACGGCCGTTTTTAAAACTTTTTTTTGCATTGATCCATGTCCCCTGGGGCAGGACCCAGGTCCCCAAACACTTTTTATGACAATAACTTGCATATTAGCCTTTAAAATTAGCACTTTTGATTTCTCCCATAGACTTTTAAAGGGTGTTCCGCAGCATTCGAATTTGCCGCGAACACCCCAAATTGTTCGCTGTTCGGCGGACTTGCAAACAGCCAATGTTCGAGTCGAACATGAGTTTGACTCGAACTCGAAGCTCATCCCTAGTAGGGAGCACATCAAGCATGTTGTTGGTTTCAAAAGATGTGGACAGGGACTTTCATATACTTGTTACTAGTGTTGGGCGAACGGTTTGGCCCGAGCATGAGTTCGACCGAACATTGGCTGCTCGCCAGTTTGCCGAACACCCAAAATTTTCCGGGTGTTCGGTGGCTGTTCACACTGTGCATTTTGCTCCCTGATTGGGCAAAGCTGCCCAATCAGGGCACAGTAAAAGCTGGTTGTTAAGTAGCAGGGCTGGGAAGCCGGCTGCAGTGTCCTTAACAACCAATGAGTCATCAGCTGTCAATGTGTTTCCCTGCTGACAGCTAAATTAAAAAAAAAATTTCCGGGTAAAAAAAGAAATAAAATGGTGTGGGGTCCCCCCAATATCCATACCAGACCCTTATCTGGGCATGCAGCCTGGCAGGTCAGGAAAGGAGGGGATGAGCAAGCTCCCCCCCTCCTGATCCATACCAGGCTACATGCCCTCAACATGGGGGGGTGCTTTGGGGCAGGGGGGGCTCTGCCCCACAACCATGGGCTGTGGTTGTGGGGGTCTGTGGGCGGTGGGTTTATTGGAATTTGGAAGCTTCCTTTAACAAGGGGGCCCCCAGATCCTGGCCCCCCATGTGAATGAGTCACCTCCTTGTGATGTCACAGACCCAACATACACTGGTCCGTGACATCACAAGTGAGCAGGGCCATCGGGTGACATTGTCAGGTGGCTCCAAATATTACCTATATAATAACTGTCAAATGGCAGAACCTGCTTCATGGACAACGGGAGCTTTTTTTTCCCTTCTTTTTCAGGTCAACGGTGAAGAGGGTGATGTCAATGATGATGGATTTACATCGGGGGACATTGTTTTTTTATTTTTTAATAAAGGAATTTGTCAAAAACTGTGTGTGTATTTTTTTTTCTTTTTTACACTTTTTTGGTGAATGGATAAGGGTACCATACTCATTTTCATGGAGGGGTGGGATCTGTGGGCTTCCAGATTCAGATTTCTGATAAGCCCCTTGCCTGCAGACCCACACAACCTTTTTCCCCATCAACATGGGGAGCTGCATGCTCGGATAAGGGTCTGGTATGGATTTTTGGGGGGACCCCATGCCATTTTTGAAGGAAATTTTGGCCTGGGAGTTTCCTTCAAAATCTAACCAGACCTAAGGGTCTCTTAGGAATTTGGGGGGACCCCACACTTTTTTTTTTTAATTTTGGAGTTTTCGCAGTTTTTTCACATTTTTATATTGCCGGCAATGTTTTTTTTTACATTTAGCTGTCAGCAGGGAATCCTACTGACAGCTGATGACTCATCAATGGTTAAGGATGACCTGCTCTTTACCAACCAGCTAAACACTGGTTGTTGAGGATACCAGCGGCCTCCGCATCAAAATTTAAAAAAAACTCTGCTAAACGCTAGATACTGGCATTTAGCAGAGTTTGGGAGCTGCTGTGAGCCCTTTTTCTGCCAAAACGTTGCTGCTCCATAATGTGCTGACCCTGTTTTTTGTTTTTTTTTCTTTTACAGCTCCTAAAATCCTATGTGTGCATGGCACATAAAATAACATGGAGAGGCGCTTTGAAGCTGTAAAAACAAAAATGCCTGACGCTGCTAAAAGTGGCACTAAAAATGCCCTGTGTGCATGAGGCCATAGACTGAAGATGAGAGTAGTCTGTGTAATCTTTGCTTGTTGGGTGTAAGGTATGTCGAGAATCATTGACTCTCTTAAGCAGGAACCTACCAAATTTTGATCCATGTGTAGCCCTGTCTGTTCAACAAAAAGCAGGTTGTTAAACCAGCTTCTGTCCAATGGTCTTGCTGGAAAACCAGCATTCAATCAGCACTTGCAGCCTCTCACAAACCGATCTCTGATTGGACACAGTGAGCACATGATAAAGGACCATTTCATTGGTCCTGCACCATGTCATGTGATCGGCTATGTCCGGGCAACGCACTGTGAGCCGCACAAGAGCTTCTGATGCGGGGGGACACACCGGTACATCCACTCGCATTGGCACTGCTCCCCTCCAGTCTCTTGCATGCAAAGGCCGGATGAAAAGCAGTGGAAGATCGATTGGTTATTTCCCTTACCAATTGACAAAAAAAATATATCTTTTTTTGATATGCCCGGCCATACTCAGTGCTGTTGTCAAGTCTTCTAGTTCCTGTACACCTCTTTATCCCATCATCTGGTTTTATAATAATTCCAGGTTTATTGCCTTTGTATTGTTGCCCCCCACTCTCATTTTGCACCTCCAGTGGATGAACCAGTTTACTATTTTTAACAATCACATTCCATTCCTTTTCAAAGTATGAAAATCCCTTAAAGCATATACTGTATTTTCTGGACTATAGTTCAAAGTTATTTTACATTTTTTTTAATGTATTGCAGTTCTCTATGACTATTACATAAAAACAAGAAACTTTATTTTGTTAGAATAAAACATCTTCAAGGAATAAAATAAAATAGTTTCACTTACCGTTGGTTAGTTGTGTAAAAATTGTACATTAGGAATGGAGCTCAGTGTTACAACCCTGCTTTTTCATTGTTCTGTTTGGTCAAGCTATTTTCTTAATTTTCCCACCCAAACCTCCTGATGGAAGCATCTGGAAGTCATTACGTTATTCGCTATTCCTGCTGCAAAGATCGCTAATGTATTGGTAACTAAATGCTTGCAGCCGCACAGTGTTGTTGGTTGCTTAGAAACAACTATCCCACCACCTGCTGTCATGACCAATTTTAGTTAATTAAGGCAGGCCATACACAGGTAGAATTTCTAAATCTTGTCTAAGAATTTTCCTTTGAAGTTTGCACCATTAGTGGGCTGCAATAACAGCCGATTTTTGGGCGGCCATCGTATTTGAGTGATCGGGCATGTTGGAAATATTTTAAAAAACAAACTATTTTCCATAGGTGTGCACAGCCTATTGCACAGCCTATTGTATTAGGGTGTGCACCTCAAAGCTCCAACACATAACTTTGTGACATATTAACCGGCTTTTCCCCACTCGTCACCCTAAAACAATGGGGGGAGCAGGTGAGCACACGGGGACCTGGGCAGCAGAAAGAAAAGGAACTGGAACAAGAGGGGTGGCATACATTGGCACCAATCCCCTGTATTTTCCTCCCGTGGCAGCTGAATATCAGCGAGAGGAAGAGGAGGAGAAGCCTACTTTCAACTGCTGCAGAAGAAAATACAGATCGGTCCCTAATTTCCACTCCAGCCGCCTATCCTGTCCAGGTTCTGGGGGTCGGCAAGAAAGGATTGCAGCTTACCTGTCACCTGCCCACAATTGATGGGTCACCAACTCTGGGATTAGGGTGTGCCCAGGAACACCTGGCACACCCCTTGCGCACGCCTATTTTCTAATCAATGATGGGAGTAACGTGCGAGAAATGTAATCGAAAAAGAAAAGCGCATGTGCAAGAAATGAAAATTCCCGGAAAGAAAAGAAGATTCCCAGACACGAAAATAATTTTCTGTAGCAAGATGAGGTGAAATTGAAGGCTTGGTTGGTTGAATTTTTAAATCAATGGTGGTATCATCGGATCACAAAACGCACAAAATTTCTGATTTGCAAAAGAAAATTCTTTTGAAATTCGACCATGTATGGCCAGCCTTAGTCAGCCAAAACTTTTGTTTAATAAAGGACTGTGATGTGTTTCATGTGCTATTTGTTTTTTTGTGAATGAACAATCAGGGGTATTTGGGGGCTCCCTAATATTAAAAGCTCTTTCACAATTCTAATATGGCTCCTCCCAGGGACCCCCATACCCACCGGGATAGGGGTGTGAGAAACTGGGCATCTATCACCATTCTCAATAAGAGTATAGTATGGATTTGGTGGGGAACCAATGCAAAAATAACTGCATGCATCCCCCAACCAAATCAATAACAGAACTTTATCCTTGAGAATAGTCTGGTATGGAATTTATGGGGGAACCCCACAAAACAATAAAAAAGCATGGTATCCCCCAAAATAATAATAGACCCTTACCTGAGTATGAAGCCTGACTGGTGAGGAAATCAGAGGGCAGTAAACACGCTGACCCCCCATGTTGATGTTGATGAGCACAAGCCCCTACCCTACATGCCTGACCTGATGGATGTGAGGGTCTGCAGGTGGCTTATGGAGGCCCCTAAATATCTAGCCCCTCATTTGAATGAGTAAGTGGTTCAGGTAAGTTCACACGGATATCAGTGGTGCCTGATGTTTTTTTTTTTTGGGGGGGTGGCAAAAAAACACCACCACCATCCGCTCGCTGTCTGCCGGTCTGGCACTTACCCCATCTAGGTGGCAGGTAACGGGCACCGAGCAGCGGCTCGCGTGTCCTTTACTCCATCATGGTGGCCGTGCATCTCCATCCCTCCTCCTAGGTGACCAATAAGATTGCCTGCCCATTCAGCCAATCAGGTGACAGGTCTCAAGACCCGCTTCCTGATTGGCCAGGAGGAGGATCAGTGTTACAATAGCGAATGTTCATTCGCTATCATAACACACCTGGGTGGGCTCCGTTTGCATTATCTGTGCCCCGATCCCACCCTATTTTGAAGCCTATTAAAGCCTCTGTCTCTAATCAGGTGCTTCAAAAAAATACCCCCCATTGGAATTCATGCTTCCGGCATCTTGAAAGGGCCCCGATGCATCGATAGGGGGGGTGGCCATGGATGGGGGGGTGGCCATGGTTAGGGGGGGCGGCCCTTGTGGCTTTAAAGGATGGGCCGCCCCTGATGGATAAATG